>NC_036855.1:21232114-21393983 GCF_002910315.2 Salvelinus sp. IW2-2015 | reverse complement strand
TAAAAATCCCCATAACATTGAACATAAATGAAAGAAACCGGTATTCAAGGCACCATCAGTAGCCTATATTTTCTATTTTAGCAAAAGTGGGCTAAATTTACTTCAAAGAAAAAAACAAAATAGCAATTTTCTATCATCCACTCACTGAAATATTTTTTAAAATATAATTGGATTGAAAATACAATAAAATAAAGTCAAAAATCTATAATCAAAACAACCTTTGTTTAAGGAGGAAGTAGCATGCAGTGAAAACAAATATTAAACTTTAACTTTAAACTTGAACTGAGTAAAACGTCTAAATATGTTGATTGCACAGTAATGTTCATTGTTTGAGGTTGAGGGTGATACTTGGTGGTGTCCATCTTTTCCACAAGTTATCAAATGTTCGGGTAAGGCTCTGAGCTGAGGAAATCCTCAGAATTGAGTGGAGGTGTTCAGCGGTAAGTCGACTTCTGTGTGATGTTTGTTCAGGTTCATTCAAAGAAAACAGTTGTGTTCACACAGGAGTGTGCTGCAAACAGTAGACACGTTGAGCAGCCTGGATGCGCAGCTGGGCATTGTGTCGGGGAGGAAACGGGCGAAACTCGCCGTCACTGCCGCATATTTTGCCTCAGTGCATCATTGCATGGAGTTCAATCAACTCCCATTTGGAGGTTTGGTGGTGAGCTTTCCACGTCAACAGCAAATGGGTTACCGAGCAGTTCCAACTGCGTTTTTGTGCTTCAAAGTCAGCAAATCGGCGTCGAAAGTCAGCGGCAAGCATACCCTATTTTATCAGCCAACTGTGCGCTCGGGAACGCACTGGTAGAGAGCTTCTCTTTCATGGTCTGGCAGCTGGGAAAGTGGCAAATTTTTTTCCGCATCTGCGTCCCCACAGAGTCAGTTTGGTTTTTAAATGCCTTCCACTGTACTGTACATATCAGAGATGACATGATCCCGACCCTGCAGCTGCAAGTTCATTGCATTCAGATGACTCGTAATGTCACACAGAAAAGCCATTTCAACCCAGAACCCATTCGTCTCGGAGTTGTTGTGTGTCTTTCCCCTTTGCTGTCCAATGAAACAGCAAATCCTCACGACAGCTCGAAACATCTTTGAAGCACCTTTCCTGGGCTTAGCCATGCACCTCTGTGTGATAAAGGCAAATCACCATGGCCTCCGTTTCTAACTCGTCGAGAAATGCATTGAATGGCGGTGATTTGCAAACCTTTTGGCTCGTCGTAAAGTTAACTGTGCCCGCCGTGATGATGCCTCATTACATGCTCCAATTTTCAAAGGCTTACCGCACAACGCTTCCCTGGTGGTATGTACAATATAACCGTGTCAGCTCACCTGTCCCGCGTTCTCTCCTCTGCAATCCTTTGTCCCGTATCTTCGCCACAGTCCGCTCTGTGTCCACACCATCGGCAGGTTGCCTCCAGTCGGTGTCCAAAACCCACGAGTTGTCCCAAGGCGCTCCATTTCATTTAACCAGTCTTGGACACCTCTTCATACAAAATCATGCCCCGTAGTTGTTGCCATGCATAGGACGTAAAGCCACAACTCCCTCTGTCACGCTTAGGCTGGAGGTCCAACTCCCGCGATGAAAATTGACAACTGGGCAATGTCGAATATGCTCGTTGCTCTCATACCACAGCCCAAGGAATATGCAATGAAATCTTTTCTTCTTTTTCAAAGGCTGCTCTTTTTAGATTGATGACAACTGGTTCCTCCTCTCCGGTCAATGGTTTTCTGCTCAGACTCACATTTAAACCAGAGTTGCCTTTTTTTTCTGGCAAACTTCGTCCACAAACTTTAATCGATGCCAGTTTTTGATGAAACTACCCCTCCGTAAAATGGCCCGGGCTGATTTAGGCGATCCTTCTGCAAAATAAAATGGCCTTGACAGCAGCCCGCCTTGTGATTTGGCTTTTTTGAACAGAGCCTGTCGAGTTTGAGGCCTCGGGTTTGAAATTTCCTCTGCCTTTGTAGCCTTTGTTTCCATGTCCATATTCTTGTTTTTGTCCGCGTGTTTTCGTTTCATTAAGTCGTCCTCAAGATTCATACTCTTTCAGTTACCACGCCACACTTTCTCCACACAGAAGACACACAGGTTTTCCAGCTACCTCCCGTGAACATGATACTCCGACTCCACCTTGTTTTGAAACCCCGGTTCTCCAGTGTCCACCTTTCCGTTTTGGCCATTTTTGATGGGTATCTGAAAAGTTATTTTACTGTTGATGCTGACGACTGCTGTGCCATAAATATTGAAATGAAGCACGACTACTGCTCCGGTGCGTCACCGTTGCATTGTGGGAAAATGTAGTATTGGTGCGTGTAAAGATCTGGCGGGCTGCCGGCTTGCTGAGCGGTCTGCGGCCGGTCTAATAAGTAAATCAAAGATCATCCAGGGGCCGTAAAAACCTTCTCGCGGGCCGGCTGGCCCGCGGGCCTTGACTCTGACCATATGTGCTCTACAACATTCGCAGAGTACGACCCTGCCTCACACAGGAAGCGGCGCAGGTCCTAATCCAGGCACTTGTCATCTCCCGTCTGGATTACTGCAACTCGCTGTGCTGGGCTCCCGCCTGTGCCATTAAACCCCTACAACTCATCCAGAACGCCGCAGCCCGTCTGGTGTTCAACCTCCCAAGTTCTCTCACGTCACCCCCTCCTCGCTCTTCTCCACTGGCTTCCAGTTGAAGCTCGCATCCGCTACAAGACCATGGTGCTTGCCTACGGAGCTGTGAGGGAACGGCACCTCCGTACCTTCAGGCTCTGATCAGGCCCTACACCCAAACAAGGGCACTGCGTTCATCACCTCTGGCCTGCTCGCCGTCCCTACTCTGAGGAAGTACAGTTCCCGCTCAGACCCAGTCAAAACTGTTCGCTTGCTCTGGCACCCCAATGGGTGGAACAAAACTCCCTCACGACGCCAGGTCAGCGGAGTTCATCACCACCTTCTCGGGACACCTGAACCCACTCTTTAAGGATACTAGCGAAGGTAAAATAATACCTTTCTAACCCCCCCCCCCTTAAAAAGAGTTAGTGCACTATTGTCAAAACGTTTTCACGGATATATTAAGGTGAATGCACCATTTGTAAGTCCCGCTCTGGATTTAAAAGAGCGTCTTGCCTAAGGACTTAAATGTCAATTAAAATTGCCTAGTCAATTTATATCCCTACGTACAATGGACATATTACCTTAACTACCTGTGTATCCAGCTACATCTGACTCGGTACAGCGTACTACCATTGGTTATAGGCTCGTTATTTGTTATATGTGTTACTTATTCTGTATGACGTGTCGCTGAGGAGCAGGAAAGGAGTTCAGGAGTTGAGTGTTTTAATAAATATAACGAACGAATTTACAAAACACAAAAACTCGAACAGTCTACACAAGAAGAAACAGAAACAATGACGCCTGGGGAAGGAAACCAAGGTGAGTGACATAATACTAGGGCAGGTAATCAGAGGTGATTGGAGTCCCAGAGTGAGTGTTCGTAAAGATGGTGACTTAGGTGTGCGCCAAACGAGCCAGCCTGTGACCTAAAGGTCGGAAGGACGCAACAAAAACAAAACGTGGACAATCTTCCTTTATTAAAAAATGAATTTGCCAAGGTTGTGTTACTTTTAACTCGCATTGTTTGGAAGTGGACGTCGTAAGTAAGCCATTCACCGTGATAAATGTATTCCTGTTGATCTCGGTGCATGGGACAAATACAATTGGATTTCCTTACGATTTTATTACTTCTCCTTATTTTATTATTTATTTAACTTTATTTAACTTAGGTGCCAGTTGAAACAAGTTTCATTTACAACTGCGCCTAACTCCGAACCAGAGTCGCAGGTCTGAAAATAAATGTGAAGGAAATAAATAGACATTGTTTTTAAACCAGATGAATGGGAAGATTGGTATTTATTTGACCCCTAAGCTGACAGGTCATAGCCCTTCTTAGTAAGAGGCCTCCAAGATGTACAGTGGGAAACAAGTATTGATACACTGACAGTTTTGCAGGTTTTCCTACTTACAAAGCATGTAGAGGTCCTGTAATTTTTATCATAGGTACACTTCAACTGTGAGAGAACGGAATCTAAAACAAAAATCCAGAAAATCACATTGTATGATTTTTAAGTAATTAATTTGCATTTTATTTTCGCATGACATAAGTATTTGATCACTCTACGCCACAGTAAAGAATTCCCGGTCTCACAGACCTCGTTAGTTTTCTTTAAGAAGCCTCTGTTCTCACTCAGTTACATCTGTATAAAGCTGCACCTGTTGAACCTCTAGCCTGTATAAAGACAACCTGTCCACCACACTCCAACAGAACAGACTCCACCTCCCTGGCACAAGCGAAGACCAGAGAGCTGTGTAAGCCATCAGGATAAATGTAGACCATGTACAAGCTGGGATGCGCTACAGGACAATAGCCAAGCAGCTTGGTGAGAAGGCAACAAACTGTTTGGCACAATTATTAGAAAATGGAAGAAGTTCAAAATGACGGTCATCACCTCCTCGGCTGGGGCTCCATGCAGAGGTCTCTACCTCGTGGGGCATCAATGATCCCATGAGGAAGTGTGAGGACAGCCCAGAACTACACCCGCAGGGACGCTGGTCAATGACCTGAAGAGAGCTGGACCACAGTCTGGGGAAGCCTTTGTATGTGGTGGAGAGAGGAAACTGGGCCAGCTGCAATATGATAGCTACCTGTTGTATTTCCTAGACGTCCAGGTACATGAGGTGTCACAGTGCAGGAAGCAGCATGCATGGTGGTAGCAGCGCGTTACATCACCTGGACCAGAGCTCCCTGTCTGGTTTGCATATAGGGATTCCGTGGAAGCACCGGCTTATCCCAGTTAATTTCAATACTGTGTGGAAATATACAAAGGCACTATGGATATATAATCAAATTAGTTGACTTTTTTTCCATCTTCAGGGGGACCAATTCAAATGTCTGTTCCTCGTTCTTGTATCCAATGAACAGTAGCCTACTTATTCCTTACAGTAGGAAAAATATGATTTATACAAGTTATGAAACAGCAATAAAAGTTGCCCAACACCAATTTTTATTTTATCATATGGGTTCTAACAATGAATTTATACATTGTGTTGCTAGGTAAGATTGCTCATATTGCTAAAAGAATATGATTTTCATACATTGGTATCATCCAGACAAAACTATGAATCAACATTTCAATCATTGGGCCTAATCTAATTTCAAAGTCCATGGTGAGGATAAGAAAATGGATGGCTAGATTTGACACAAGAACCTCCTAGTGCATGATATCAGAGGACAAAGGCTATGCATTTATTGTAAACTTTCATTACTCATAGTTATGATCAGTAACCACAGCATGCAGTCTGAGAGCTGTTTAAAATGCCTTGCCTTGAAATACACACACCTACGGCCCCAGGCTTTCTGTGATGAGTCAAAAATAATATTCTTCCCACATGGCAAGAAAGTATGAGCCAGTGTCACATAGCAAATTTGTGTTCTTGACTACCTGATAAAAAATATTTTTGACTCCTATAATAGGCCGGTGACGCAACTGGACCGAGCGTCAAAATCATGCTGGTCAAATTTACATTAGAATCATCATTCATACATAACGCTGCTTTTGCCAAATCATCTCAATTATTCCTTCTGAGATAAAAAGTAAAATATTCCGGCCTTTACCTACTCAACCAGTTGAATCCATACACAATACTGACGCTGGAGACAACTGTGCGTAGAGGTCTGGAGAGGGCATATCTTCTCTTGAAATCTGGAAATGTTTCAGCGTGATTTAAGTCATGAATACAATTTTGACATCTTAAATGTATGTAGAGTGTTATACACATGTATTGTATCATTACACATGATAGTAAAATTAAAATAATGGCTTTATAGCCTACAATATCAGTATGGAGGCAAATAAAGATTTTAGAGACGTACAATACAATTCAGACTTTTGATTAGAGTGGGCTGTTGCACCACACTGGCTTCTTGACGTTGACCTGTATACAGTACAGCAGTCCTGCTTGAACTTGTCCTCCCTTTATTTAAAAATAAAGTCTGAGAAATGTCATCCATACACTGTGCATGATGACACATAGTTTGCCCAACATAATGCACAGGGGTTTGATTGTCCTTCTACTCTTTAAAACCCCTTTCATGCAACAACAGTAATTGTCAGAGTTAATAGCATGTAAATATTGCAAGCGCTCTGTGAATCCACAGGCTTGCTCTGACTTTGAGAGCCAAGATAGCCGCTAAAGTGGAAACTCCAAATAATGCACACACCTACAGCCCTGTCTCTTATACACATCTAGATGTGTATAAGAGACAGACCTAATAGCATGTAAATATTGCAAGCGCTCTGTGAATCCACAGGCRTGCTCTGACTTTGAGAGCCAAGATAGCCGCTAAAGTGGAAACTCCAAATAATGCACACACCTACACTGGTTTACAAATACAGTAATTGTCAGAGTTAATAGCATGTAAATATTGCAAGCGCTCTGTGAATCCACAGGCCTGCTCTGACTTTGAGAGCCAAGATAGCCGCTAAAGTGGAAACTCCAAATAATGCACACACCTACACAGGGTTTCTGTGATGAGTCCAAAATAATATTTTTCCCAGATAGCAACAAAGTATATTCATGTTTTTGACTACATGATAATAATATTTTTGACTTATCCCAGAAATGGCCGGTGACAACATGTAGGCTACAGTATGTGTCACTGTAAATACCTCCCACCTTCTGACTGAACTTGAGTTGGAAGATGTCCAAGTTGATAGCACAAACAGTCCATCTGAGGAGAGACAGACAAAAGCCTCCTCTGCTGCTCTTCTCATAGTTCAATGGGGCTGGAGGGCTGGGCCAGCCTGCTAAGGTGAGATGTCAGTGTGTAGAGTTGACTGTTGACATGAATGAAACCGAGGGCACAGCATCTCACCACTCCTCCTAAGTAACATTTCAATCATTGGYCCTAATCTAATTTAAAAGTCCATGGTGAGGATAAGAAAATAGATGGCTAGATTTGAACTACAGTACAATCCCAAATGAGAAATATTTTGCAGGTCTCACACTACCAAAAGAAGAGAGAAAGTGAGACTCATTCAAATCATTATGCATATTAGATCAGTTGCTACGGTTAGGCAATTGAATTAATTATACAAATTCCTTTTAATTAATAGTTAGAATAAATTAAGGAGTTATTAAATGCTTTTCCAATATTATCAAGGCATCTGAGAGCTTGTTATTTTGTGGAAAATGCAATATATTGCACATCTTGATTCTGAACTACAGCTGTCACTTTTTCTTAATCATAATATCTTAACCTTCCTGATAATTGGAGCTGAATAAACATATTTGTTGGCATACAGTGAGTGTCAGAATCCAGGTGTTAGTTGTGAGCTGATGGTGGTAATTGTTTAAAAAAAGGAATGGCTGTTCCATGTAATCAGACTGTACACTACACTGGACTAGACTGGAAGTATAATGGTCCTGTGTGAATTATATTGTATTGCTAATACACATATATATTTATGAACATGGATAATGCAAAAAAAGAGATTGCAACTAATCATAGTATACCAAGATTGTATAGAATGAATTGCACTGTGCTTTGTGCATTTTGCATTGATTTGGTTATGTTGTTTGTGGACTGGAGTGCTCTGACTACTAAGTCTGAAAGACAAACAAAGTAAATACAGGATAATTGATCAATGATCTCCCAGAGTTCATGGAGAGGGCACATAGAGTTTTACCAAGGCTGGCTTAACCACCAAAGGAACAAAAACCTCCATTACCTACTCCAGCCTAGCCCACTGATGAGACACCAAAATAGGGTCAATGAAACCACCAACGAAACATTGATCATCAGAACATCAAAGTCCCTCATGTAAATCCACACTTATTCAGACATCTGGGGTATTGAAACAACCCCCTCCCTGGAGGAGAGATGCTGGTTAGAATCCAATATTCCTTATGGGGTGTTCTCTGACCCACCCTCTACAAAGACCTGTGGAAGTCTGAAATGTGTACCTCAGTAGTCAAAGGGTTGAACAGTTTATCCACACCATCCTCTAAAGACATGCCAGGTGGGAGCGCATGCAACTGTCCAAAGTTCAAAATGGGTTCACCGTTCTAAAGTTAAATTAAAGGACAAATCAACACACCATGGTCTTCGTATAGTCTTCCTGAGGTTCATCAACAGTTAAAAAATGTACCCCAAAAGGTCCTTCAAAAAGGTTCTTCAACTATCAATTAAAAGGGGTTATTTGAAGAACTTATAGGGATTCCCCTACAGTTTCAATTTGAAGAACTCTTTAAGAACTCTCTTTTTGAGTGTGCTTACAGTCATTGATGGTTATTACCTCAGCATCTTTCACACAACTGAAAAGTGGTCAATGGAAATATGATTAACACATTAACAAACAATTTTCCATTAACCACAGAATAACAGGAAATCCCCCCAGCAGCCTCTCCCACTGTCCTGTCACTCTGTCAGTGTCTGCAGCATGGCTCAATAGTGCTGAAGAGTATTTTGGTTCAAGTTCCACTGTGGCTTCCGGCTGTGTTGTGGTCTCGGTTTCACCTCCCACTTCCTTTTTTCGCCCTGACGTATTTCCTCCCCTTAATCAGAATCTCTCTTTCCACACACAGGCCTGATATCAGGCGGTCTTCCCTCTCTTTTCAACAGGGTTTGGAAACTAACATGAAACCCCCAATCAGATCATCCATTTCCCACATCTTCAACCACACATCAAGTGACAAAAAAATCAGACTGCATCAAAATCTGCTTATGTGGTGCACCACACACTAAGGGGAATTTGATATTATATTTACTGCACCTAGGAATCAATGATCTGTACTATTCTGCACTATTAAAAGACAAATGAACTGTTTAGTTATTCCAATGTTTATTGAGTATGGCATCTTTATGTTATAAAAGGACATTTTGTCAGTGCATATACCGTAGTACCTTCAAATTACAATTATTTTGGCACAAAAAAAGCTGACAATTCATGATCAATCATTCTAGTAACACAGTCCACTTCTCATGCGACATGCACGTTATGGATCAGGAATCAAGGTCAGACCCAGATGCAGACTGTCGAAGTAACAATGTTTATTGTGGCAACAGGGGCAGGCAAAGACAGGTCAAGGCAGGCAGGGGTCGAAAATCCAGGGTAAGGCAAAGGTACAGGACGGCAGTCAGGCTCATGGTCAGGCAGAGAGGTCAGGCGGGCGGGTACAGAGTCAGGACAGGCAAAAGTCAAAAACCAGGAGGACGAGGAAAGAGAGGCTGGGAAACGATAGGCGCTGACAGGAAAAACGCTAGTTAGCTTGAACGAACAAGTCGAACTGGCAACAAACAGACAGAGAACACAGGTATAAATACACAGGGGATAATAGGGAAGATGGGTAACACCTGGAGGGGGGTGGAAACAAGCACAAGGACAGGTGAAACCGATTAGGGCGTGACAGGATCATGGAGATTGAAGGTGATGTAAGTCAGGTTGTTTTTAGTCCATGTGGTTTTGGGTGAGGTACTGTARAGTAGACACAGGCCTTCTCAGACCAGATCGTTAGATGAAAGCTGGATGGTCCCAGTTGCCTGGGTCAAGAGATGATAGGAGAATAAATACTTTAATATCAGATGTGTTCCACAACAAAATATCAAATCATCAAAGAAATCTCAATGGCATTCAATGTAAATGTAGTTAAGGTGAAGTTATTACATGGTAATTAATGATAGCCTATGTATAACATACTGTACTTTCAACCAAACACAGCTTTATTTAGCTCACTGAGTGAGAGAGAGAAAGCTTGACTTGATTCGTTTCCAAGAATGTGTATCCTTAATGGCCACTTTCTCCCTGTTGGAGCGGAGATGAGGCCTAACAGTGCAGCACGTGTCTCTGGGATGTGAGTCACTGAGAACAGCACTGCTGAAAATAAAACATGTTGCTGTAATGCTGGAGGTGGGAACGCAAGGACTTTTTGGCAAGAAGATATGATTCAATCGCCTGGACTGTTTTTTTTCTCTCCCCTTTTAAACAAACACCAGACGGCCGTCCGGCTGGTATGACAATATCACTTCATGGATTTTGACAACCACCTCATTCCCACCAGCCCCTCCCTCCACAAAAAACGAAATAATAAGGATTCCAAGAGAACAAACTTCTCTCAGTTTCTACTTTCAGTCTTGGGTGAACTTTCTTACAAACAAATCTTTGGGGTTTGCCGAAGAGAGGGGAATGTTGAATTGTATTGACAGCTATTGTAATAAGAGCTCTGGGTACTAAATTTATAATAATTAACTGAATATATATATATATGTACAGCACCAGTCAAAAGCTTGGACACACCTTCTCATTGAAGGGTTTTTCTTTATTTTTACAATATTCTACAGTGAAGACACCAAAACTATGAAATAAAACATATGGAATCATGTAGTAACCAAAAAGATGTTAAACAAATCAAAATATATTTGAGATTTGAGATTCTTTAGAGTAGCCACCATTTGCCTTGATGGATAGCTTTGCACACTCTTGGCATTCGTTCAACCAGCTTCACCTGGAAGGCTTTTCCAACAGTCTTGAAGGAGTTCCCAAATACACTGAGCACTTGTTGGCTGCTTTTCATTCCCTCTGCGGTCCAACTCATCCCAAACCATCTCAATTGGGTTGAGGTRGGGTGATTGTGGAGGCCAGGTCATCTGATGCAGCACTCCATTAATCTCTCATTCTTGGTCAAATAGCCAGTCACACCCTGATCTGTTTCACCTGTATTTGTGCTTGTTTCCACTCCCCTCCAGGTATCACCCATCTTCCACATTATCCCCAGTGTATTTATTCCTGTGTTCTCTATTTGTCTGTTGCCAGTTTGTCTTGTCTCGTCAAGCCTACCAGCGTTTTTCACGTACTCAAGTTTTTTCTCTACTAACTGCTTCCTAGTTTTCCCGGTTTTGACCATTCTGCCTACCCTGACCCTGTCTGCCGTGCTGTACCTTGTGACACTACCCTGGATTACTGACCTCTGTCTGCCCTGAGTCTACCTGCCGTTCTGTACCTTTTGGACTCTGCTCTGGAATACTGACCTCTGCCTGCCCTTGACCTGTCGTTTGCCTGTCCCCTGTTTTTGTAATAAACTTTTGTTACCTCGAACTGTCTGCATCTGGGTCTTCTCCTGAGCCATGATAGAGCCCTTACACAGCCTGGAGGTGTGTTGGGTCATTGTCCTGTTGAAAAACAAATGATAGTGCCACTAAGCGCAAACCAGATGGGATGGCGTATCGCTGCAGAATACTGTGGCAGCCATGCTGGTTAAGTGTGCCTTGAATTCTAAATAAATCACTGACAGTATTACCAGCAAAGCACCCCCACACCATCACACCTCCTCCTCCATGCTTCACAGTGGGAACCACACATGCGGAGATCATCCGTTCACCTACTCTACGTCTCACAAAGACACGGAGGTTGGAACCAAAAACCTAAAATTTGGACTAATCAGCCCAAAGGACAGATTTCCACCGGTCTAATGTCCATTGCTCGTGTTTCTTGGCCCAGGCAATTATCTTCTTCTTATTGGTGTCCTTTAGTGGTGGRTTCTTTGCAGCAATTCGACCATGAAGGCCTGATTCACGCAGTCTCCTCTGAACAGTTGATGTTGAGATGTGTCTGTTACTTGAACTCTGTGAGGTGCAATCTGAGGTGCAGTTAATTGCCGATTTCTGAGGCTGGTAACTCTAATTAACTTATCCTCTGTTGCAGAGGTAACTCTGGGTCTTCCTTTCGTGTGGTGGTCCTCTTGAGAGCCAGTTTCATCGTGGCACTTGATGGTATTTGCGACTGCACTTGAAGAAGCTTTCAAAGTTTTAGAAATGTTCCGTATTGACTGACCTTCATGTCTTAAAGTAATGGTGGACTGTCATTTCTCTTTGCTTATTTGAGCTGATCTTGCCATAATATGGACTTGGTCTTTAACAAATAGGGCTATCTTCTGAATACCACCCCTATCTTGTCACAACACAACTGATTGAATCAAACGCATTAAGAAGGAAAGCAATTCCACAAATTAACTTTTAACAAGGCACACCTGTTAATTGAAATGCATTCCAGGTGACTACCTCATGAAGCTGGTTGAGAGAATGTGAAGAGTGTGCAAAGCTGTCATTAAGTCAAAGGGTGGCTACTTTGAAGAATCTCAAATATAAAATACATTTTTGGTTACTACATGATTCCATGTGTGTAATTTCGTAGTTTTGGTTACTTCACTATTATTCTACATTGTAGAAAATAGTAAAAATAATCAAAAGCCATTGAATGAGTAAGTGTGTCCAAACTTTTTACTGATACTGTATATTGTAATTGAAGCAGGGGTAAATGCCTTCATGAACACTGGTAAAGCACAAACTCCATAATTGTAGGCTATCATATTTGATACAAAGGAAGGAAACATTAAGAAATAAGGCCTGAAACTAAAAATAATGTGATAATTAGTGAGTAAATAAATAGAGATGGCCAACTCTGCATTTTCACTTGGAGGGAAACCCCGTCAGCTTCAAAGTTGCATAGCTCACCACATCCTGGAAAGAGCCGGTGTGTGTGTGTGTCTGCACGCGTGTGTGCAGCGGTGTGTGTGTATGCATGCGTACGCAACCAAATGTGTACGCGACCAATAACATTTCATTTGATGCATGTGCATTGTTTGTACAAAGCTTGAGAATAACCACAACGTCTTACTTTTCATTCTATGAAAGAGACTTGAGCTCATCGTTAAGCTGAATCACTTTCTCCCCTGTTCTGATATTTCACTTTGCGGTATAAAGACTTAAACAGCTGCTATCATATTGCTAAGGAAATAACTCTTTTGAAATTAGAGCCAAATATTGAAATGCTCCCAATCTGTTGAGAGAAAGCTTTTGGAGTTTTACCCAGTGAGGGGTCTTACTGTGTCTGGATGGATCACACTGGAGCTGTAATTTCTCTCTTCCTGACTGGTTACTCCATCAGGCCACCACACACCTCCAGTGTAGCATGTAACTGTTATTATCAATGATCAAGTCTACAGGTTAAAGTACCGAATTCTGAATGCTGTGAATACAGCATTCAGAGGAAGGCCCTACAAATTGTCAAAGACTCCAGCCACCCTAGTCAAAGACTGTTCTCTCTGCTACCGCACTGCAAGCGGTACCGGAGTGCCAATTCTTGTTCAAAAAGGCTTCTAACAGCTTCTACCCCCAAGCCATAAGACTCCTGAACAGCTAATCAAAGGGCTACCCAGACCCCTCTTTTACGCTGCAGCTACTCACTGTTTATTATCTACACATGGTCACTTTAACTCTACCAAAATGTACATATTACCTCAATTACCTCAACTAACCGGTGCCCCGCACATTGACTATGTACTGGTACCCCCTGTATACAGCCTCACTATTGCTATTGTTATTTTACTGCTAATGTTTAATAATTTTTTWAATTATATATATWTTTTTTTACTTATGTATTTTTTACTAACACTTCTTAAAGCATTGTTGGTTAAGGGCTTGTAAGTAATAATTTCACTGTAAGGTCTACACTTGTTGTGTTCGGCAAATGTGACAAATACAATTTGATTTGATTTGATCTACCTACTGTATGGTGCTGTGGTTCTTACTTATGTCTCTGGACAGTGAGTGAGAAAGCCTGACATTGGGTCTGTGGCCCTTTTGGGTCATGGCAGGTTCTGAGCTCAGCTGGTGGAGATGATGAATAATAACTGGAGGAGAATATGGACCTGGAGAGACCAGTCCCTGGTTTCTCCAGGTCCACTCTTTGCATGGGGACAGGGCCTCTGTAATTGAGTGAGGGCAATAGGAGTTTAGTGACCTGCAGTTATGATATGACATGACCCCAGCGGCCCCTACGTCCTGAGCACCACTGGAGATAATGTGCCGCCTCTGCAGATCCTGACCCTGGCCTGGCTCACCTGTGCCCAGTCCCACAGACCTACATACCAGCACACCGGACAGAGCTACTCAGCCAGCAGAGCCACAGAACCACACATTTAAAAGTGAATATGCAATAAAAATAAATGTTGGTTTAATAAACTATGATGGATTTGATGGGTGAATAAAGTAACTTTACCAGCAAAGTCTAATAGTACAATATAGCCTTTGTTTTTGTGCACAAAGCATACTTGCTTCTAAATTAAACAGAGGATGTTCCCATGTGGTGAGGCAATGTTTCCTTGTTTTAAGATCATATTGAAGTGAGACTTGAGAAACACTGTCTGTCAGTTGGGGATACTCTTGTATCCATTCCTCAGCACCAGTATATGTTACAAYACTCTTTTAATATTAGGAGAAAGACCGATGTCTTGGGTTGAAATGGGGACCCTTTTTATCCTTATATTTTTATCCTTATTTTATCCAATATTCCTAAAAAAAAAGTCAGTATGTTATGCCTTGAGAATAACATAATTTATTACATTTRGAGTAAATTTGTGTGTGTATGCATGTCTGCTAATTAAGATGCTAGTTACCACATGGCTTGACCAAGGAACTCAGATATTGGTTTGAAATACAGCTCTCCCTTTCATCTTTTCAACAAACATAATTGTTCATGTATACCCCCATAATTCAAACATTTACAACAAAAATAACCCAAACATTTGTTTTACTTTCACTTATGAAAACACAAATTCCCTTCACCTCAATGTTTTGCTATGCTGACATGAATTGATCAGGTGGATGAGTTCTTTCAAAGAATTCCCACATTTGAATCTTAAAATGATTACACACGGCCATTTAGAATGGGGGAAATTAGCACTGTCACAACCAACCTGTGAAACCAACCCCAGTCTCTCTCTGAAGTAGGGCTTGTGAAGCATACCTTTTTATAAGGCCAGGCCTGTCTACAACTGTGCCRCAGTCTTTCATTGGGCACAGACATGAAACACTCACACAAATGACAATAGCTTGTGTTGTCATGCAGGCAGGGTTGACTTCCTGCTAACCGCCCAGATTTACACATGATCTTTAAATAGTTTGGTGTCTGTTTCTGCTCATTTCAGGGCAGCAACATCTTTCCACCTCCCCAATCTGCCTGCAACTGGAAAAGACAAATAGGACCCGTGGGCGACGCTACACTGTCCCCCCTCATTCCCATTTCTTTCTGGCCCTCTTGTTTGTGTGATGCAGGAATTGCAGGGCTGATTCGGGTGGTAGGAGGTGGCAGAGAGCTGGCCTGGCACACAGAGGGAGCTTGAGGGAGGTAGCAGTGTGGGTGTTGCCCTTGTTAACCTCTCATAGTAAGTGTTGAATCATATGACCTAGGATGCACCCTGCATCAGAGAACAGGAAGTGCAACATTTAACATAAAGAACATCAAAGGCGATTTTTGTGCTGTTAATGAGATTACTCATCAAAACATTGCCGAGCCACATGCACCTCTGACTGGCCTCGACTCAAAACTCTTTACCCACATAGCCATCTGCATTGTCTCTAAATGCTATGTCATGCTATGTTAAGGACCTTGCTGTGAACACCACCATGCTCAAGCTCAATACAGCTGAAAAGGGGTGATGATTTGTGACTCCAGTGCAGATCAGGCATGGTGCAACTTCAGCTCCCTGGCTCTCCTGACTGTAGGGCTCTGATTAATGACAAAGGCTGTGGGTGGGTGGGAGACACAGATCTGCCCATTAGTACACTACAACGTTGCAAATGGCTTCAATTACTGTGGAGTGTGCTGAGCTGGCAGTATAAACAGAGAGGATCGCTAAGAGCCAGCATGAGGACCATCATGCACCATCCAGCAGCTCCATGAAGACCAGAAAACCCCTTGTTCACACGTGACGTTCCTACCTCCAGAACTCCTCCAATAGAGCTGGCCTGTCTCCTTCATCAGAGCAGAAAAGATGATAAAAGCAATTATCAAAATTCATTATATCAATTAAATGTGTTCTTCCATTCATATTCAGTTTGATGGCAGTGTTGGTAAAATATTTTTGTTTTACACTGTACATTGTGTTATACAAAATCAGAGGACAAAATATCACTTTTCCTGTTGAAAGTCTCTGTGAAAGTGGAAAGGACTGTGGACTCAAATTCCAATGAATAGTCTGACACAGAATTGCCCACTCCAGTTTCCTCTACAACATTGTTACAGTATCACCTCTAAACTGACAGACTGGACTCAGTGGCATTGAAGAGTATCATACCAAGGCTTTGCCAACTGGCTGCAAAGTGACAGCAGGCCCTGTGTGCCCACGCCTGCCCTTGGCCCCGGCTTGTGAAACCCCTGGCACGGGGGCACATTGACAGGAGCAGCCAAAGAGATGGGGATTCCCCAGTATCACACCTCCTGTGCCCAGTGCAAGGAGCAGAGTCCCCCTCAGCTACTTGTGTAACAACCAGCTCTCTATCCATCCACTGACCCACATTTCATAACCTTCACACAGGCGGCACAGCAGATTCCCATGGTTCCTCACGACTAGATCTGCTTCACCTTTTACCGTACAGGTTCCTTGTTACTTCAAGTGGCGGTCATAGATTAAAAGAAAATAACGAGATTTACAATGAAATTGTAAACACACTGGAAATGTAAAATGATCAAATCACATCAATTAATTTCATGGGCTATGAGAAATGCTCTCTGTGTCATACCACATGGAGAGAGGACAGACACTCATCAGAGAACATAATTCTCGGGGGTGGAAGGGAGAGATGGGATTCCCCCTGCTTTTCCTGTCTGTCTGTGTGGAATATCATCCTCATGAGCCATGTTTATACTGTAGGCTTACAATACTCATCACAGGTAGGATATCCTAGTGGAAAGACGGGCAGATAGTGTTGCCAGTATTCAGCAAATTCCAGCCGATCTATGACAAACTTCTATACTCAAGCTGTGTATTATGTGCAATCTTAGCATCCATATTTCTCTCATAMTTCTTCCATGTTTTTCCTGTGCTGTGCTTTCAGATTACATATTTGATGATATCACAGTTGAGCATTAATTCCCTAATTTAATTTCCTTTGGARGGAGAGCAGAGTGTTGCAGAGAGGAAGTGTTTTAGAGGGAGTCAGAATCATATGGGGATTAATGATGGGTGGATCCAGTCTCACCACTGAATTGGATCACTGAATGTTGTGTGTTCATGGGAAATGGCAGCTACTACAACTGGCTAGTAATGAAAACCTTACCCTGATCACATTGGGCCAACTCATAGACATCAGTCAATCAGTGCTCTCCATGTTCCATAAAAAGTACATGCAAAAACAATAGAGCGCTCCAGCTTCATTGCTCTTGAGTTACCGCTTATCCATTAAKCTTTTTGTTATCCCTTAGTATTGACTATAGTGTTACAATTATCAAGTCAATCCCACACAAAATGCGGTAACTTTCGTGAAATATTCTACATAGTAGGGTATTATTCATACCATTCATTATAATTCCTTTGTCTAAACTACTGTATTTCTGACAGTGAATCCTTGATAATATAAAATATTTTCATCTCAACCTTCCTAAATGCGAATTAAATAAATAAAACGCTCAAGTGCATCTATTTTGACATTTCTTGCAGTGGTTCAACGTCAAACAAGCTTCACTCTAATGTGCTGGGATTGTTTTCTGACAAAGCTGTCAAGACTTCAAACAGAGCAGAGACTGGCAGCTCTGCTCATTGAAGTCTCAAACCACCCCGATCTCTCCTCAAATCACTCAGAGTGCCCATGAGCAGAGTAGACAGCCGGACACACCCCCTGTGAGGTGTTTCCAAGTGCAGTCACTTTTTTGTCAAAATAGATTGAAAACTTACACAAATAACAAAGCTCTTTAAGCAGCAAGGCCTTAAAAAAAAATATTAGTATCAACTGCAGTGTTTACCCCATGAAGCCTACTGAGAGACAGTCATGGTGCCAAGGAGACATGCTGCACTTCAGCATGGCCTCTCTGAATGAGAGAGGTGATAGCTAGAGAGCTGGTCAGGAGGAGGACTGGGCAGAAGGCAGAAGCCGCAGGCACAGGCTGCAACAGAATGACTTACTAAACTAATTTTCCTGATTAAGTTCAAGCACTTTGAGAAAATAGTATTTGGAAACTGGCTCAGAATGCTTTGATTAAGCATTCACTTATCTGTGGAGTTAGTTATTATATCTCTGACCACATAAAGAGGAAGAAAACAGCAGAGAATCACAATAAAAAWAATTAACTGCTGGGGAATATTTGATTGTTGTTTTGATCAAAAAGTTTAAGGCATTTGGGGCTCAAGTGTGCAGTCTCACTTGAACTAACATATTTAGGGATGTGAATTTATAAAGTAAAAGTGAATTGAGAACACAGAGACTGTAACGGCTTTCGTTGGTGGAAGGAGATGAGGACCAAAATGCAGCGTGGTACGTATCCATAATATCATTTAATAGAGAATGAATACAAAATACAAAAGAACAAGAGAATAAATTAAAACCGAAACAGTACCGTATGGTGCAAACACTAACACAGGAAACAATTACCCACAAAACACAATAGAAAACAGGCTACCTAAATATGGCTCCCAATCAGAGACAACGACTGACACCTGCCTCTGATTGAGAACCATACTAGGCCAAACACATAGAAATAAAACATACAGAACAAAACATAGAAAAACAACATAGAATGCCCACCCCAACTCACGCCCTGACCAAACTAAAATAAAGACATAAAAAAGGAACAAAGGTCAGAATGTGACAGTTACCCCCCCCCCCCCCCCCCCCCAAAGGTGCGGACTCCGGCGCAAAACCTGAACCTATAGGGAGGGTCTGGTGGGCATTTACCGCGGGTGGCGGCTCTGGAGCGGGACGTGGACCCCACTCCACCATAGTCTCGGCCCACTTATGAGCTGACAGAGGCACCTTAGGAGTGGCAACCATCGCCACCGACCCCGGATTGGAGACCCTAGTAGAGGCACCACTGGACTGACGGCGCCTCTGGACTGACGGCGCTGCAGCTCGGACTGGCGGGCGGCTCTGGCAGCTCCGGACTGGCGGGCGGCTCTGGCAGCTCCGACAGAAGGGCGGCTCTGGCTTGGAGAGAAACCTGGAGGGAGGAGACGGAGAGACAGCCTGGTGCGTGGGCCTGCCACAGGACCCACCAGGCTGGGGAGACCTACAGCAGGCCTGGTGCGTGGAGGAGGCACCGGAAAGACCGGGCTGTGTGGGGAGCCATGGAGCTCTGGTGTGCATCCTTGGCACCACTTCTCCAGGCTGGATGACCACTTTAGCCCGGACCCTCCAGAGTGCAGGCACAGGTTGAACCGGGCTGTGTGGTGAGCACTGGAGATCTGGTGCATACCACTCGCACTTTCTCCTTAGGCTCAATGCACACATTCGCCCGGCACGAGCGGAGCGCAGGCATAGTACGCACTGCACCCTCCCAGCGCCCTGGAGACAGCACGCAGAGCCGGCGCAGGATACCTGGGCCGAAACTGCGTACCGGAGACCAGACACGCTGAGCCGGCACAACACGCCCTGGCTGGATGCCCACTCTCGCATGGCACTTGCGGGGGGCTGGCCTATAGCGCTCCGGGCTATGGACGCGTACTGGCGACACCGTGCGCTTGACCGCATAACACGGTGCCTGACCAGTAACGCGCTGCTTACGATAAGCACAAGGAGTGGGCTCAGGTCTCCAACCTGACTCTGCCACACTTCCCATGTCCATTTTTTGGGGGGGCTGCCTCTCGTGCCTGTCGCGCTGCCGTGCTACCTCCTCATATCGCCGCCGCTCAGCTTTCGCTTCCTCCAGTTCTTCCTTGGGGCAGCGATATTCCCCAGCCTGTGCCCATGGTCCCTTGCCGTCTAGTATCTCCTCCCATGTCCATGAGTCCAGAATCCTCTGCTCCTGTTTACCACGCTGCTTGGTCCTTCGTTGGTGGGTGATTCTGTAACGGCTTTCGTTGGTGYAAGGAGAGGAGGACCAAAATGCAGCGTGGTACGTATCCATAATATAATTTAATAGAGAATGAATACAAAATACAAAAGAACAAGAGAATAAATGAAAACCGAAACAGTACCGTATGGTACTAACACAGGAAACAATCACCCACAAAACACAATAGAAAACAGGCTACCTAAATATGGCTCCCAATCAGAGACAACGACTGACACCTGCCTCTGATTGAGAACCATACTAGGCCAAACACATAGAAATATAACATACAGAACAAAACATCGAAAAACAACATAGAATGCCCACCCCAACTCACGCCCTGACCAAACTAAAATAAAGACATAAAAAAGGAACTAAGAGACAGGGTCTGCAATGACAAGTTTATGAAGGACTTTTCAGACTTAGTAAATGCCGGCCTTTCCTATGCATGCCTTTGCTATGCACTTCTCAGTAGTTGGTATTCAGACTTACCTTGTGCAGGTGCGTAAAGGGCTTTGCATGTGTGGTTCCCTTGCGTGCGCTGAATACATTTAATTCAACCTCTGAAAACCTTCCCAAACGCTGGTCAACATATTTTCTCGTGGAGTTTTCATTCAATAAGGTTTTCAGTATGTTTATCTAAAACCCTCCCTGTAAACTTGGTGTACCTTTTAATTTGAATTTTCTCGACAGACTCACTAGCATTTATGGCGAGAACGGTTCAAAGTATTAGGGATCAATGACAGAAAGCATGTAAATACACGCTTATTCATCTCCTTTTAAGCACCAATGAGTAGATAAAAAAATACTCTGATCTTGTATATTATTTAGGGTTAGAAAAGTATTTATGCAAAAAATAAACTGGTTTGGAGAGCCTTTATGGACAACATCTAATGATGAATAAAAATGCAGTTGTTTGATTCATCCTGAAAGTTGCCATATTAAATTGTTCAATACATTAAATATTGGAAGGTGACATTTACCCGAATAATCCTCACTAATCATGGAATTGTGATGACAACGGTCCAGTCGTTGTGAACCGTGCGCCAGGCTCCAGGTTTAATTAAGTAATAATGGCTGAGAAGCCGGTGTTTGGAGGATATCCTGGCACGGGTGTTGTTAGGCCCAAGACAAAGTCGACTTGGAGTGTATAATCACTTTTATACAACATGTTACCAACATATTCAAGTAATGATTGACATATTTTAATTAAAAATATTATTTTGAGGAATTTATTCATACTATTTCATCCTTCCACAAGATAGAGTCCCGACACAAATCTAGGGTTTCTACCCAAGCCGGCTGGTCGTTCGTTCTATCGGTTCGGTTGCTAGAGACGCGACCCAGTCGTTCAGTCTTTTTGTTGTGTATCTATGGATGATAAGTTACAGTATGATAAGTTACGAATTCCAATTCATAATTTATTCCAATTTGTTGTGGTTAGGGGTTAGGGTCAGGTTAGGTTAGGTTAAAGGGTTAAGGTTAGGATTAGGGAAGGGTTAGCTAACATGCTAAGGATTTGCAAAGTAGCTAAAAAGTAGTAAGGAGTTGCAAAGTTGCTAATTAGCTAAAATGCTAAAGTTGTCCGTGATGAGATTCAAACGCGCAACCTTTGAGTTGCTAGACGTTTGCGTTATACGCCCACCCGTCCACCCGTCCACCCGTCCACCCTTTCCAACCACCTAACTTTCGTTTTTTGCCTTGAATAACCCTCTGCCTTATATAACCATACCAAACATAACATAGCATACTAATTTGAATGTCCCGGATTTACGATTACTTTGTTAAGTCTAGTCTATGAGACCAGGCTGACAGAAACCAGTWGCTTGGGTCTCCAAATTTTATCTCTGCAAGTCATAAAGCCAGCATTTCATAAACGTTACTGTGGAAAAGGTGATATGTTGATATGCTTCAGTTTGCTGCCGTATGACTGGTTTCACATTTGTCTCCAATTTTKATAAGGTAAAATAGATCTAAAACAATTGTCATTTATATTTACAATCCCCTTATGCAAAACGGATTACTCATTTACCTAGCTCTTATCAATAGCTCTTGTCAATTTGTAAATTACAGTGCATGGAGAATGATGTTATCTCTATCAGAAAAAATAAAGTCGATATTGTTCCACTTGAAACCGACAGATTGCTCGACCTTCATCGTTTCATCACGCATAAAGGTGATGGAATTATTAAGGTCACAATACAGAGTATATGTAGACACACCTCCCCACACCTTCATTTCTTTCATCTCCACCCCAAATGATTAGTGAGTGAATAGCATGCTATTCTCYTGCTTAAGTTCAAGGTCAGAATTATAGTAAAGAGAAAAGTACATTAAAAGGGAATTACTTTCCATTTACGCGCATTTAACTCGGGTCGGAATTCTCCCCATTGTGCTGGTAGTCTATCCAGTGGTGTATACAGAAGTAAACTACTAAATTGGGCAAATCAAATTGTATTTSTCACATGCGCGGAATACAACAGGTATTCACCTTACCGTGAAATGCTTACTTACAACCCCTTAAGCAACATTGCAGTTCAAGAAATAGAGTTAAGAAAATATTTGCTAAATAAAGTTAAAAAATAAAATAAAAAAGTAACACAAGAAAATGACATACCAATAACAAGGTGGTAGGTGGTAAGGTGGTACCGAGTCAATGTTCGGGGGTACAGGTTAGTCAAGATCATTTGTAAAGTGACTATGCATAGATAATAAAGTGACTATGCATAGATAATAAACAGCGAGTAGCAGCAGTGTAAAAACAYYGGGGGGGGGGGGGGGTCAATGTAAATTGTCCGGGTGGCCATTGGATTAATTGTTCAGCAGTCTTATGGCTTGGGGGAAGAAGCTGTTAAGGAGCCTTTTGGTCCTAGACTTGGCACTCTGGTACCATTTGCCGTGCAGTAGCAGAGAGAACAGTCTATGACTAGGGTGACTGTAGTCTTTGACCATTTTTTGGGCCTTCCTCTGACACTGCCTAGTATATACAGTAGGTCCTGGATGTCAGGAAGCTTGGCCCCAGTGATGTACTGGGCCGTACGCATTACCCTCTGTAGCGCCTTACGGTCAGATGCCGAGCAGTTGCCATACCAGGCGGTGATGCAACCGGTCAGGATGCTCTGATGGTGCAGCTGTAGTGCAGCTGTATTATTGAAGGATGAGGCATGTGTGAATTATTTTCCATGGGCTATACTGACTTTGAAGCACACAATGGGAAACTGTCTAATGCGTTGACTGTTGAGCTTTCTGCATGGCAGGGAATGACTGGGTGAACATCTACTGTATGTGGAAACTGAGGGGAAAGATGGGGGTTGAGAGGGGGGACAATAAGACAAGTAACAGCCTTGAGTAGGCTGACCAATCACATCAGCTCCCTTCTGTGCCCCATCATTACGCATCATTAAGTGATCTTATCGGACACTGAGATCATGGTGCCCAGTGAGACTGTAGAGCAGACACCACTGATTAGGAGAACAACATCACATGGCTGAACTGCCTATGCATTAAACATCATAAAACTGTGGAGTTTTATGGAGTTTTATTATTTATTTTTTATTTGAAATACAAGCCATGTATTTCAACAAGTATATGGCAACRAATAGTGGCTAGTCATATGATGGCTCTACAATAAGTAAACATTGGTACTACTTGAAGTGCATCAAAATCGAATATCAAAATTATTACCAGACAGGTTTCTGCCTTTAAAGTCCCTTCTCTTCAGTCAATTTCCCTGTAAGTTTAGGAAGAGATATGGTCAGTTTCTTGTGGGTGGTAATACTACACATTAGACTATGTGATACAAGGGGTTTGGTGAATGTAAGGTTCTATTATAACAGCAGAGCCAAGGGAGTGATTGTTAGAAGCCCATCATTTGTCACCAGAGGGTGAAAATCCCAGTTTATAGGAAGCCGGACTTAAGACTCAACTGTTCACCAGGCTCCCATCTTTACTAGATCTGGGCTTAAACGTGTCAATGCGCACTACGTTTGGGATCTGCAATATTTAATATCTGGAGACAAAGACAATTCCCAGGCAAATTAAGTCTGTGATTGGATTTCAGGATAGAAAATTCCCATATTATTAATTGTATATTACCTCCTTGTTGCCTAGAAACAGGAGTTCATGCAGACTGAAATGAACTGAGCATATTTTTTCATAGGAATGTACTGTATGTTCTACATTTGTCAGGTTCAACTCAAATATCCTCAAGTACCACATGGTCAGGCACTTCACTACAAACAGAACAAGGGAATGTTTGTGTAATAAACCTGGTTTCTTACTGTTGTAGGGTTGCATGCTTGTGTAGATTGTATGCCTAAATATGTTGTTTGTGAAAGTGGCCAATACCCACTTGAGGTGAGGATCTAAGTCCCCACTATACTCATCTTCAAATGTTGCTTCAGCTTTCTCCACAGTCCTGTGCTGTCTTGTCTACTGTTCAATACACACAGACTCCCCCCACAGGGTATCAAGGGTATAACACTAAAAGTAGCACAACGTTCTCACCCAATGTCAGTGGACTTTATGCAGTAATTGATGCATGTATGTTAAGAAATAACAATCCTTTTCAGTGTACAATGTGATCTCTCCCATTTTGATGTTCAATTTGCCAGCCAAAAGAGAAGAGAAAAAGTGAAATTATTTGTTCATGATCCAAACAATATGTATAGAGGTCAGTGTATTCAATCACCTTGTTGAAAGAAGAGACAATACTGCGGYATCTAAAGGCTTAATGTATGTATTATACAAATGCATGTTCAGACTAAATCCTCCCCAGGGCAAAAAATAATGATACTACCATGGGGTCTGAAATGATTGACTTGACAATAATGAGCAATAATTACTGTATAAAATAAATAATTCAAATACTGAGCTGTATTGTATGCAAAAAGAAATATGAAATTATATTAATATACTAATATACTAATACAATTGCTCAGAGAAAGAGTTTTTGTTTAACAAGTAATACATGTTTTTATCAAAAGGGTAAGGGTCAAAATGATTGACACCCCTAAAGATTCTTATAAATAAAGTAGTCAAAAGTTTTGTATTTGATCCCATATTCCCAGCACGCAATGACTACATCAAGCTTGTGACACTATAAACTTTTTAGATGCATTTGCTGTTAGTTTTGGTTGTGTTTCAGATTATTTTGAGCCCGATAGAAATGAATGGTAAATAATGTAGTGCATCATTTTAGAGTCACTTTATTGTAAATAAGAATCTAATATGTTTCTAAACACCTCTATATTAATGTGGATGCTACCATTATTATGGATAATCCTGAATGAATCGTGATGAGTGAGAAAGTTACAGAGGGTCAAAGATCATGTCCCCAAGATATGCTAACCTCCCCTGTTAACAAAAAAAAAGAAGAAAAAAAAATATGTATTTAACCTTTATTTAACTAGGCAAGTCAGTTAAGAACAAATTATTTTTTACAATGACTGCCTACCCTGGCCAAACCCTAACCCGGACGACGCTGGGCCAATTGTGTGCCGCCCTATGGGAATCACGGACGGTTGTGATACAGCCTGGAATCGAACCAGGGTCCGTAGTGACGCCTCTAACACTGAGATGCAGTGCCTTAGATCGCTGCGCCACTCGAGAGCCACTCAATATATCATGTTCTAATTTCCTACTTCGGAAAGTTAATTAATAGTGAGAGGTTAGCATGTCTTGGGGGGGGTATGATCTTTGATCCTCTAACTTTCTCACTCATCATCATTCACAATTCACTCAGGATTATCCGTAATCATTGTAGCATCCACATTACAAATTGTATTTGTAATAAAAGTAACTCCAAAATGAAAACAAGACCTTTCATTTCTATTGGGCAAAAATAAATCTSAAACACAATCAAAACAAACTGCAAATGTATCCAACAACTTTGTAGTCACAAGCTTGATCTATTCATTGCGTGCTTGGAATATGGGACCAAATACTGAACTCTTGAATACTTTATTGATAAGAATCTTTAGGGGTGTCAATTATTTTGACCCCTAACTTTTTGATAAAAATGTATATTACTTGTTAAACAAAATCTCTTTCTCTGAGCAATTGTATTAGCATAACTTGTATTAGTATAAAATAATATAATGTAAAAAAGAATGGAGCATACCATATAGCTCAGTATTTGAATAATTTATTTTATACAGTAATTATTGCTCATCTTTATTAAGGGTGTCAAACATTTCAGACCCCACTGTACATTACATCTACACTAGGAGAGCCTGTCCATTAACTGATTCAGATTCCTATAGCCATCTATCCTTTTCATCATGAGGATAGGTCTATTTAGCATCTGATGCAGTAACATAGCTGCCAGAAAACAACATGAAGCCACCCTGCTTCACCCACACACTCATTGCATGCTTCACTGATCAGAGGACCCAGGACAGTCAGGGGAGGGCTCCACCACTCAGATCTGAAAGGGCCAGGGCACCCCTCTAATTGTAGATCAGTATCCTGTGAATTACTGGGTGGGAGTCCCATCCCACTGTGCACAGACGTCAGTTCAACATCTAGTTTTGATATACATTTGGTTGAGATATCAACTAAAGTGAATTCAATGTGAAATCAACAAAACATTTCACCCTGTCATTGTCTTTAGGATCAACGTTTTGTGAAAACATTTAAAAATTCCCTTACGTTGATGACCTTTTGCAAATCTAATCAGTTTTCTACGTTGATTCAACATCATCACATTTTTTGTTGTTGAAATGACGTGGAAATAATGTTGATTGAACCAGGTTTTGCCCAGTGGGATGACTGACCTGGGCTCCGTGGCACTGGCTACTACAACTCCCCCATACCCATCATGAGGTTGCTACAACCTAGCCTCTGACTGAAACTAGTTGTTCTCCAGTAACACCATGGTGCTACCCTACAGAGTGCTGTTGAGGCTACTGTAGACCTTCATTGCAAAACTGTGTGTTTTGATCAATTATTTGGTGACATGTAAATATATTTAGTATAGTTTTTCCCCAAAAATTGAGCTTTTTAAATGTTTCACAATTTAAATGTTTTATGAAATTCACTGAGGAGGATGGTCCTCTTATCCTCCTCTGAAGAGTCTCCACTGGTGCCTACTTTGATAATTTCATTAAAGCATACACTTTACCTGCAGAACTTGGTGTCTATTTTCAGCAACTAGAATCAAGATACAATATCTTTCTTTTTTGTGCAATATGATCACATCAACAGTAAATCAATGCATGATGTGTATATTTTAATGTGAGCTTTTTGAAGAACACAATTGTGTATTGAGATTTTGTTATGACMTGTAAAGTAAGATACTGTATGTTAATATAAACATGACGGGGTCACAAATTGAAATGATCTATTCAAGACTTCAGTTGACTCGTTGAAAGCCAAACCAATTAGCCTAAACCATATTTAAAAATGACACATCAAATAGTTCTACTGTATTTGCACATTTATTCATTATCAGTGTTGTACTGTTTTTTTTACGGAAAGTAATCACTATATAGGGCCAATGCCTGCAGGCTTATAAGATTCTGTTTCTGTTGATTAGTTTAAAACAAGAGTAGGCTACTTGTAGCACTGATCAGCAGGGGAAGCTTTATTTAGAATTAGCTAAAGACTGAGTTCCAAAGCCTGCTGGATCCAAATTCATTGCCATAGCAACAGGTAGTCAACATTTGAGGGCGCAACTCACAGTTTCCCACTTGTTCTTCATGCTATGTTCTCACTCACACTTCATGGAACAACTCGTTGCCCTTTAACTGCACTTTTATTGCAAGGAGCATGATATTAACAGAACCCTGTTTGAACCAGGGTACACAAGACAGGTGCAAGTCAAATACCATAATATTTTTCATGGTCAAATATGTGACCATGACTAAAGTACCCACTACACCATGGGTGGGTAACATTTTTGGCTCGAGGGGTCCACATCTGGATTTCGAAATTCAACGGAGCGCCGTACAGATTTGATTTTGACGGATTTGTTTGTCAAAATCAATTCAGGATTGTGGCAGTTATCTGAAAATATGTAGGTCCATTATAATTGCTACATACTTTCTATCTAGTTTTAAACGTTCAAGAGTGGCCTGGGGTGTTTTTTAAAGACAAAATAATGATTTGCCCACCCCTGCACTACGCATATGGGCATGCATATATAGTATACCGAGTGTACAAAACATTAGGAACGCCTGCTGTTTCCATGACATAGACTGACCAGGTGAATCCAGGTGAACGCTAGGATCCCTTATTGATGTCACCTGTTAAATCCACTTCAATTGGTGTAGATGAAGGGGAGGAGACAGGTTAAAGAAGGATTTTCAAGCCTTGAGGCAATTGAGACATGGATTGTTTATGTGTAGAACTACAACACTGCTTGGTTTATCAGGCTCAACAGTTTCCTGTGTGTATCAAGAATGGTCCACCACCCAAAGGACATCCAACCAACTTGACACAACTGTGGGAAGCATTAGAGTCAACATGGGCCATCATCCCTGTGGAACGCTTTCGACACCTTGTAGAGTCCATTCCCCGACGAATTTAGGTTTTGTACACTCAGTGGACATTTAACAAACAGGCATATATTTACCAGCTGTATAATACTCAGATATTCAGGGGTTGAATTTACTCTCTCTAACTTTTCTGTCACCGCATAGAAAGTTGGGAGTGGGACAGCCGAGTCATCCTAGACCTCCTGGGGACTCACACATATCTGCATGACATTCTCACATGCTGGGCCAGCCTCCCTATGGGGCACCTACTGCGGGGGCGTGGCAGAACATGTGAAAAGGCTTGGTCACTGATCGACTGACAACTTGCTGTGTTAATTATTTTCATATCAAGAAGAGGAGGAGACACTGAGAGATGAAAAGTGATAATTGATTTATCTTATTATAGTATTAAAATCACCTCAAATCCAACATCCACCACCCATGTTTTATCAATATCTTGAGTGTTATTAGCATCGTAGAGGCTTGAATGAGTGTTGGAATGTGGCATACTACACAGAAAATGTGTAGAGATGTACAGTAGCTGTTTTAATACAGAGCAGGATCTCATATAGTAAATCCATGACAGTGTTGTAAGGGGGATTGAAATGCCACGTACAGCATTGATTGCGCTTATCTTCGATCAATAACATCAAATGATGAGGATTAATATTAAGCTCCAGATGAGAAAATGCAAACAAATAAAGAATTTGTTCATTCAAAACGCTTAAAAAGTTCTGGGGGTGGCGATAAAACGATCAAGTTAAATTAATTTCTTTTTTTGGTGTAAATAGACAATATGCCATAAAAAAGCCCAAACATACTCCTCTCCTCAAAACAGTAATCAACATTTAGGGGAGACTCTCACGAACTTGAAGGTTGTTCTGCTCTACAATGCACACAAGCTTCAGTCATCTGAAGGAAACCCAGTACTGGGCTGTAAAAATTGCAGAAAGTGAAATTTTCTTATACCTCTCAGATATAGGACAGACATTTCAAAACCTTGTTCTTTATGATTTAATTTTTAACTGTCTGTTTTGCCATGTACAAATGTGTTATTGTGTTTCTATGAGCTATAGCAGTAAAGAGCAAATTCAATGTTTCATCAAACAAACATTTTATATATTTAGGTTTCCCTAAAATTCTACATCAAATGGATAAATTATACATTTTATGACCATCTTAAAACAAGTCCATATGTTAGCTTAGTAGATATTGCAATCTAAAGGCTTAGACCTATAGGAGTTAAAAATATATATACAGTGCCTTTGGAAAGTATTCAGACCCCTTGACTTTTTCCACATTTTGTTAAGTTACAGCCTTATTCTAAAATGGATTAAATAAATAAAAATTCTCAGCAATCTACACACAATACCCCATAATGACAATGCAAAAACAGGTTATTAGATTTTTTGAAAAACGTTACAAATACAAAACAGAAATACATTATTTACATAAGTATTCAGACCCTTTGCTATGAGACATGAATTTGAGCTCAGGTGCATCCTGTTTCCATTGATCATCCTTGAGATATTTTAATAACTTGATTGGAGTCCACCTGTGGTAAATTCAATTGATTGGACATTATTTGGAAAGGCACACACATATATTAGGTCCCACAGTTGACAGTGCATGTCAGAGCAAAAACAAAGCCACGAGGTCGAAGGAATTGTCCGTAAAGCTCAGAGACAGGATTGTGTTCAGGCACAGATCTGGGGAAGGGTACCAAATCCTTTTTGGAGCATTGAAGGTCCCCAAGAACACAGTGGCCTCCATCATTCTTAAATGGAAGAAGTTTGGAACCACCAAGACTCTTCCTAGAGTTGGCCCCCTGGACAAACTGAGCAATCGGGGGAGAAGGGCCTTGGTCAGGGAGGTTACCAAGAACCCGATGGTCACTCTGACAGAGCTCCAAAGTTCCTCTGTGGAGGTTGGAGAATCTTCCAGAACAACAACCATCTCTGCAGCACTCTACCAATCAGGCCTTTATGGTAGAGTGGCCAGACAGAAACCACTCCTCAGTAAAAGGCACATGACATCCCACTTGGAGTTTGCCAAAAGGCACTTAAAGACTCTCAGATCATGAGAAACAAGATTCTCTGGTCTAATAAAACCAAGATTGAACTATTTGGCCTGAATGCCAAGTGTCACATCTGGAAGAAACCTGGCTACGGTGAAGCATGGTGGTGGCAGCATCATGCTGTGGGGATGTTTTTCAGCGGCAGGGACTGGGAGACTAGTCAGGATCGAGGGAAAGATGAATGGAGCATATTGATGAAAACCTGCTCCAGAGTGCTCAGGACGTCAGACTGGGGCAAGCGTTCATCTTCCAACAGGACAACGACTCTATGCACACAGCCAAGACACCGCAGGAGTGGCTTCGGGACAAGTCTCTGAATGTCTTTAAATGGCCCAGCCAGAGCCCAGACTTGAACCTGATCGAACATCTCTGGAGAGACCTGAAAATAACTGTGCAGCGACGCTCCCCATCTAACCTGACAGAGCTTGAGAGGATCTGCAGAGAAGAATTGGAGAAACTCTCCAAATACAGGTGTGCCAAGCTTGTAGCGTTATACCCAAGAAGACTCAAGGCTGTAATCACTGCCAAAGGTGCTTCAACAAAGTACTGAGTAAAGGGTCTGAATACTTATGTAAATGTGATATTTTAGTTTTTTATGTTTAATAAATGTGCAAAAATGTCTAAAAACCTGTCTTTGCTTTCTCATTATGGGGTATTGTGTGTAGATTGATGAGGGGGAAAAAAACAATTACATCAATTTTAGAATAAGGCTGTAACCTAACAAAATGTGGAAAAAGTCAAGGGGTCTGAATACTTTCCTAAGGCACTGTATAATAAAAATGCACACCTGACAGTGGTGAAGACATTTATTTACTCTTACAAAGAGGCAGCACACCCTTCATTCGGGACAATCTATTGTATTGTGTATAGTGTGTGTACAGTCTGAAATGAAGGGAAAAGTGAAGGGACAAAATCTGCCTTATCACATTGTGAAAAAAAGTCAAAGACAGAGAGACATCAAGTTGGATCAGTGCAAATGTATCCACACCCTTAAAAAAGTCATGCATATCAGCCAGAAAACAATTGTAGATTGTTTCGTGCTTGAACACACGTATTATTCAGAACACCTGGTTGTTTATCTAGGGAGTCTAAATATTTCCTTCTAGAGCAACACAAACAGCTTGATACTTTCAAAAACACTGAAGAAAAACAGATGTAAATTGCATGTAGCTGCATGGGTTATGATATTGTTTTGTCAATGTATGGTAGACATTTGACCTTTAATGTATCTTGTATACAATTTTCTCGACCAGCAGGCCTATAAGTTACATAGATGTGCGTATGATTTTCTCTGCTATGCAGATTTTGCATGCTTATGTATAACTTGCTCTTTAAAAGGTATGAAGTCAGTCTATACACTATACAAAAGTATGTGGACACCCTTTAAAATTGGTGGATTCGGCTATTTCAGCCACACCCCTTGCTGACGTGTATAAAATTGAGCACACAGCTAAGAAATCTACATAGACAAACATTTCTCAAATTTCTGCCCTGCTAGAGCTGCCCCGGTCAACTGTAAGTGCTGTTATTGCGAAGTGGAAACGTCTAGGAGCAACAACGGCTCAGCCGTGAAGCGGTAGGCCACACAAGCCACAGAACGGGACTGCTGAGTGCTGAAGCTTGTAGAGCGTAAAAATCGCKTGTCCTCGGTTGCAACACACACTACCGAGTTCAATGGCCGAGCAGCCGCAGCCGCAGCCACACACAAGCCTAAGATCACCATGCGCAATGCCAAGCGTCGGCTGGAGGGGTGTAAAGCTCGCTGCCATTGGACTCTGGAGCAGTAGAAACACCATGCGCAATGCCACGCGTCGGCTGGAGTGGTGTAAAGCTCGCTGCCATTGGACTCTGGAGCAGTAGAAACATGCGCAATGCCAAGCGTCGGCTGGAGTGGTGTAAAGCTCGCTGCCATTGGACTCTGGAACAGTAGAAACACCATGCGCAATGCCAAGCGTCGGCTGGAGTGGTGTAAAGCTCGCTGCCATTGGACTCTGGAGCAGTAGAAACACCATGCGCAATGCCAAGCGTCGGCTGGAGTGGTGTAAAGCTCGCTGCCATTGGACTCTGGAGCAGTAGAAACACATTCTCTGGAGTGATGAATCCCACTTCACAATCTGGCAGTCCGACAGACGAATCTGGGTTTGGCGGATGCCAGGTTAACGCTACCTGCCCCAATGCATAGTGCCAACTGTAAAGTTTGGGGGAGGAGGAATAATGGTTTGAGCCCGTTTTTCCTGATTCGGGCTAGGTCACTTAGTTCCAGTGACAGGAAACCTTAATGCTACAGCATAAAATGACATTGTAGACAATTCTGTGCTTCCAACATTATGGGAACAGTTTGGGGAAGGCCCTTTCCTGTTTCAGCATGACAATGCCCTGTTGCACAAAGCGAGGTCCATACAGAAATGGTTTGTCGAGATCGGTGTGAAAGAACTTAACTGGCCTGAACAGAGCCCAGACCTTAAACCTATCGAACACCTTTGGGATGAATTGGAACGCCACTGCGTGCCAATCCTAATCGCCTAACTTCAGTGCCGACCTCACTAATGCTCTTGTGGCTGAATGAAAGCAAGTCCCATCAGCAATGTTCCAACATCTAGTGGAAAGCCTTCCCAGAAGAGTGGAGGCTGTTATAGCAGTAAAGGGTGGACCAACTCCATATTAATGCCCATGACATTGGAATGAGATGTTCGACGAGCAGGTGTCCACATATTTTTGGTCATGTAGTGTACCTCAGGAGTTGGTATCTGACTAAGAGCTGGCTCTGTGCTCATAATGTGAAGACAGTGTGTGGAGAGGAATCCTCTGACAGGACTCATCAGGTAGGAGGCTGGGTGGGTGGACGATCGAGGGGGTGATCAGGAATACCCGCTTGCCCAACCTCCCTTCTCCTTGTCTGTGTGGGTGAGTGCTTCCCTTTGTCAGCAAGAGTTACTCATGCTCTGCCTGCCCCCCTCCCTGCAAAATCCACCACCTCTTCCTCCCCCTCGCTCGCGCGCCCTGCAAACCCACACCTACGACAATGAGCACCCACGTCCTTCTAATGCACTTATGAGGGCAACATTCTTCCTTTTACTTGCAGTCAGGCTAACAGACGGGGAGAGAGAGCATGACAGATGGTGTTCACAGCTCTATTTCTGAGNTCTCCTTGTCTGTGTGGGTGAGTGCTTCCCTTTGTCAGCAAGAGTTACTCATGCTCTGCCTGCCCCCCTCCCTGCAAAATCCACCACCTCTTCCTCCCCCTCGCTCGCGCGCCCTGCAAACCCACACCTACGACAATGAGCACCCACGTCCTTCTAATGCACTTATGAGGGCAACATTCTTCCTTTTACTTGCAGTCAGGCTAACAGACGGGGAGAGAGAGCATGACAGATGGTGTTCACAGCTCTATTTCTAAGGCTGGACTTGTACCGCCACCGCCACCACCACCACCACCCTTCCACCTTCTCCCTATCCCACTCAACCCAAGCCCATTACTGACTCCTTATCTTCACCTCTCTCTCTCTCTCTCTCTTTCTCTCTCTCTCGCTCTCTCTCTCGCTTTCTCTCTCTCTCTCGCTCTCTCTCGCTCGCTCTCTCTCTCTCGCTCTCTCTCTCTCACTCTCTCTCTCTCGCTCTCTCTCCACAACCCCATTCATCGCAGGGTTATTGTGAATTAGTATTCAGTGTCTCACTGGGAGGATCACAGTTTGCAAATTCAATTATTGTTCCAAACTAGCTTATTTACAAGTGAAATGTAGAAAAAAACAATTACATAATCTGAATAAATCACAAAAAATTACATGTATTTGATTATATCAAGAACAGAAATGAAACAGAATTTGTGATACAGTATTTTCAACAAGTACAATCTTCATAAAATATTTGGCTCTTTGCTAATACGGTAAGAGGGGGTAAGGCTACTCTGGCGTCATTTAGTCAAAGACAAGATATGAACAGTGCATTGAGCCTTCATTTTGTTTGGATAAACAATAACAACATGGAGAATCACAAGTGTAGGTTTCTGCAAAACAAAGAAAATTATACATTTCTAATTGTAGAACAACACATTTCCAAGAGACAATTTATTTTGTAACATAAAGTACTGGATTTCACATAAAAATCCCAAACACAACTAATGAAATTAATTAAGAGGCAATCCTTTGGCACTGTAGCCAGTGGTAGTGATCAGCAGACCATGCAGAGATATGGCTCCAGCAGGACAGAGGTGAGAGGTATACAGTGGGGGAGTCACTCCAGATCTGCTCCTATGCATCATCAGCTCAACAAATTAACTCCCCTTAACAAGTCATCCACTGGACTAATGGCTTTTGGTTAAGAAACTCATTTGGCCATGGTAATGAACTGGGTTTAGGAACACAAACAGCCCAGTTATTAAGTGAACTCAACTCCACCACTACTGACACTAGCTGACACACTGGTTAATGTACCAGACCCCACATAACCTCTGGAGATTCTCATTAGCACTACCACACTATTACTCAAACCACTGACTTAAGAAACTACCAGCCAAGCTCATTGTTACACTAATCCATTCAATCTAAACTGCATACATTAGCTGCGTAAATAAGACTTCGATTATTGAACTTTTCTGGACTTTCAATGAGGTTACTGTATCTTGCTGGTCGCTAGACCTCACACACACCTTATTAGTAGGGAGCAAATAGGACCCAGAGGTGTAGATTCATGCTAATTCAGTGATTCTAATTCACCTCCACGTCGTCCACCTGGTCTCTTTACAGTCTCTGCTAGCTAGTGATGAGTCTGTAGTTCAGTGCTGATGAGGGAAGCCCCCAGAGTTCCCAAGGTAATAGTCAGATAGACTGGGGGCTGGCTGACTCATTTGGATGGAATCCTGGAACGCGCTCGGTTGCCCACTCGCCCCACCCCCGGCTTCATCTGCACAACAAGCAAACAGTGAGCTGACATGTCCCCACACAGGGCTTCCTGTTGCCGGGGGTGGCCGTGGAAAATCCCCGGCTCTCTCTGCTTTCAGTATCAGGAGCACCCACAGCAACGCACCCACAAGGCCGGGCAACCACTCCATGGTTACTGCTTGTACACTGCAACATATAAGTCTGTATCTAAATGTAGGCCTAACTGTTACACGATCCAGTTACAGGTACTTCGTTCCTGCAATGTTTACATCATATAAAACTGGACTTAATAGAAAAGGAGGAAGGGAAGGAGGAGGAGGAGGATGAGGAGGAAGAGGAAGAGGAGTGGAGAGAAGATGGGAGGGGGTGGAGGAGGAGGTGGTGGACAAAGCTCATCAGAAAACAAAGGGTACAATTATATAAATTTCATGAAAACAAAAAACGATTAAAGAAACCTGTTGGGTCTGAATGAGGAGGGGGAGAAAGAGGGGGGTATGAGGTGGACAAGGAAGAGAAGGGACTTTACTTGAGGTCTGAGTCCACACAATTTATTAAATAATGAGTCCATTAAAAGGGATCAACAGGCGTGTAATTGAACACGTAATTAGTTTAAAGACAATCAGTTCTTGTAAGAGTTTGGAGGGATGTAGAAGAACGGGTGGTGGAGGAGGGGTCTGGTGGAGAAATTGGGGATGAGGATGAGGGGGGATAGAGGTACCTGTAGTAAATAACCTCTGGATCTGTGCAAGGTTAAGAGGATTCTATTTTATTCGATTCTAGGGAAGAACTTGGTGATAATTGTAAAATAATGATCAAGTTACATCTTTTATGATAGAATACACTATGGTATCAAACACTATGGTATTAAATGTGTGTTAAGTGTTTTCTGTTAGATGCTTATTACTATATTTTTTGTAACTGTGAAAGAAATATTGCTGCAAATGGTGCAGCCGCGTGCTGCACAGTCTATCCAACGCAAATCCAACAATCTAGATCCAAATGTAGTGTATGTATAAAATGTACTCACAAAAGTCAAAGGATAACGTTTGCTTGTGTTCGGGTTCCCGTGGTTATATCTGTTGATAGCTCTCTGCTGTGTGCGACATTCACTGTCTTTAGTCATTACCAGCTGAGAGCTGCTACAAAGGGATTTAAGAGGCAGCATTACTGTTTTGAATCATTGGATGTTTAATTCTTCTATTATAATTGAGCTAGGAACAGAACAGAGGTTATGGTAACTGCTGGAAATCTGTCCCACTTCACAGAGAGGTTAATGAACCACACAGTTCCTATGGGAGATGGAGTATGCTGTTAATTTGACAAACGTGTGAAATAAATGCTTTTATGCTTTTATTGACGGTGACCAAAAACGGCCTTTGTTGGAATGAAAGGTTTTAGTCTTTTGGGTGCTTTGCTATCTGAAGCAAAACAATAATGTGGAATGCATTTGTTGGAAGAAACTAAGTACATAATTGTTTGAATGGCAATTAAAGCCCGAAATGCGTCTTCATTAATTCCTATTTTTGTCCAAAACATACAATGCACAATGTACAGTAGGTGCTGCAACCATTATGTCTGATTTTAATACATTTCAGGTAGAATGGATCATTTTTCACAACATTGTTTATAAGTATGTATATTTCCTCAATCCATTTAGTGTGCAGGCTTAGGTTATTTTAGTGGGGCAGCAAGGCTAGACTGAGTGATGAAGACTAGTGCAATTGCTAGATATGATACCTACCTCCGATGGAAATAGAGGAATTAGGCCCAGGTCCAGCTAACATAGGGAGGGGCCACAAAAAAATGGAACTAATCATGAGTTGCCACAGAGTATCGCGGGTCTGTGTACCCACATCCATACCCACACATGCAGTCAGAGCCAGCCCTAACCTTTTGGGGGCCCTAAGTGAAATTGTGTTGGGCCACCGACGGATAAAATAAAAAAATATAAAAAAATCACACACACACACACATATAAATACATATATACAGTATATATATATATATATATATACAATTCCTTTAAATTGTTTAACTTGGGTCAAACATTTCAGGTAGCCTTCCACAAGCTTCCCACAATAAGTTGGGTGAATTTTGGCCCATTCCTCCTGACAGAGCTGGTGTAACTGAGTCAGGTTTGTAGGCCTCCCTGCTCGCACACACTTTTTCAGTTCTGCCCAGAAACTTTCTATAGGATTGAGGTCAGGGCTTTGTGATGGCCACTCCAATACCTTGACTTTGTTGTCCTTAAGCCATTTTGCCACAACTTTGGAAGTATGCTTGGTGTCATTGTCATTGTTCAAGCTTTAACATCCTGACTGATGTCTTGAGATGTTGATTCAATATATCCACAACATTTTCCATCCTCATGATGCCATCTATTTTGTGAAGTGCACCAGTCCCTCCCTCCTGCAGAAAAGCACCCCCACAACATGATGCTGCCACCCCCGTGCTTCACGGTTGGGATGGTATTCTTCGGCTTGCAAGCCGCCCCCTTTTTCCTCCAAACATAACGATGGTCATTATGGCCAAACAGTTATATTTTTGTTTCATCAGACCAGAGGACATTTCTCCAAAAAGTACGATGTTTGTCCCCATGTGCAGTTGTACACCGTAGTCTACCTTTTTTTATGCCGGTTTTGGAGCAGTTGCTTCTTCCTTGCTGAGCGGCCTTTCAGGTTATGTCGATATAGGACTCGTTTTACTGTGGATATAGAAACATTTGTGCCTGTTTCCTCCAGCATCTTCACAAGGTCCTTTGCTGTTGTTCTGGGATTGATTTGCACTTTTCACACCAAGGTACGTTCATCACTAGGAGACAGAACGCGTCTCCTTCCTGAGAGGTATGACGGCTGCGTGGTCCCATGGTGTTTATACTTGCATACTATTGTTTGTACAGATGAACGTTGTACCTTCAGGCGTTTGGAAATTGCTCCCAAGGATGAACCAGACTTTTGGAGGTCTACAATTTTTTTCTGAGTTCTTGGCTGATTTCTTTTGATTTCCCCATCATGTCAAGCAAAGAGGCACTGAGTTTGAAGGTAGGCCTTGAAATACATCCACAGGTACACCTCCAATTGACTGGAATGATGTCAATTAGCCTATCAGAAGCTTCTAAAGCCATGACATCATTTTCTGGAATTTTCCAAACTGTTTAAAGGCACAGTCAACTTAGTGTATGTAAACTTCTGACCCACTGGAATTGTGATACAATGAATTATAGGTGAAATAATCTGTCTGTAAACAATTGTTGGAAAAATTACTTGTGTCACTCACAAAGTAGATGTCCTAACCGACTTGCCAAAACTATAGTTTGTTATCAAGAAATTTGCGGAGTGGTTGAAAATCATGTTGTAATGTCTCCAAACTAAGTGTATGTAAACTTCCAACTTCAACAGTGTATATATATACTAAAGGGGGGCCAAGGGCCACCAGTTGCCCATCCCTGAGCTAACACGATATGTGCATAAACAGTATGCATGATTATGAGATTAAATTGATTTTCTCCCTACGGTTCAAAGTGCCCTGATCAGGATAACAATAGCCTTTCTCTCCACCAACATTCTCTCCAAGCAATGCTGTATGGATTGTTTCCATGTAGCCTGCACATAATGCCTAGTATGTACACACTCCACTTCACAGCTTTGCCAGAGGAACACACAAGATGCAGTGCTCCACAATCCCTCTTAACCTTTGACCTGTTCTTATTGTTATCTGTGAGCAGCACAGTGGCAAATATGTTGTACTCTCTTATTACACAGCCCTGTGAGCTGTTTGTGTTCTGCAAGGATGGAGGGCAGGGGAGGAGGGAAGGAAGGAAGAGCGGGATCTATTTAATCCCCCCCAAAGGAACTCCCCTCTCGACCCATATCGTGAACTCGCAGGCAAATCATGTTGCTGCAAGGCACACCACACACACWGCGCTGTCTTTTTAATTTCATCAGCTGAAAGAAATCTATACAGTGTGGAACCTCACAGAGCTGCAGAGAAAAATAAACTACAGCACCCTGGAATGTAAACAGGTTCCTCCACCAACTGTAGCATAAAAATACACCATCGTAACAAAGAAACCTCTTGGCTATGATAATGGTCAATAGTACAGATCAGAGTTCAGATTTTACAGTTGGTAGGGCTACAATGTATTGTTAAAAACGTTTGCACATTATGGCATATCTACTGTATGACTGCATGTATTATATACTAGACTATTAAACAATAAACAGTATTAAAAACCCGATGGATGTCTTTTATTTAACTGTACACATTATGCACCTTTCACGCATAACACCAAGGGAGCTGTTATCCATATACTTTACATGGCATTATAAAGCCTCTACACCTGCTTTACACCTGTCTTTATGGACCTACCAGAACTGCACTTCCTTCCTGAGACAGCTAAAACAGTGCTGTGACTAAACCCCATAGAGGGAGTCAGGGGACAGTTGGCTGGTAGGACAGGATGGACAGGACAGGCTGGGGTTTCACAGCCGCCAAGGCAAGACAATCTGCTGTGAACAGATCCATGATTTGTTGATCTGTTGACTCACTGCTCACTAACTGAGGCCAAGCTCCCCATTACTAAAAAAATACGTATACAGTGCTGCAGTAAGTGATAACATTAACACTCTTTAAAAACTAAAAGGTCAAATTACTTAAATTATATGCGAGACCAACTGACTGAGTCTTTCGGATTGTAAAACTATCACATTTTGTCATTCAGACTATATAACCTCCTAGAAAAGGTCAATAACATTTAAGGAAACTTTATTCTGATTGCCAAATGTAAACTTTTATTTTGATCAAACATCACTCTAAGACACTAACTTACAGTAAACATTTTACTGATGTGATGGAGATATGACTTGTTGTTCCACATTCTTAAATTTTAGAGAGATTTATTTCAGTAAAAATTATGTTGATCTTTATGCTAATTGCCTTACATCCTTATTACAGCCCAATTTTCTAACAAGCATGGCAAAATGTAAATGTTTTGTTTTAACTCCAAATCAACTTTGATCAACAAAATATACTAAATCTATACTAACCCCTTCGTGCATCTTTGAATGCAGACGACGAAAACTTAACCACTTTTTGAGTATTTTCATATAATCGTCCTTGATTATCATGCCAAACATATTATGAGAGGTTTGTGGAGGTATTTTGTGGAGTAAGCATCCACTTCAGTTAATGCTATTTTAGTTGAGGGTAATTGTTGGTGAGGTGTTTGTATCAGCATGCCTTGTTCCCTCTTCACCTTACCCTAAGAGGAGTCACAGAGTTCCCCCTTACAGAATGGCTTTTCCTCTGTAGCCTCTCCCTCCATGTATTCCCTCTATCCTTCCTCTGTTTCCCTTTCTCCTGCTCTCCATATCTGTGGAGATTGACCAGCTTACACAAGAACAGGTAGGCAGGCTTGATTGAGCCCCTACCTGTCCCCTGGATACAGCGCTCACACACAGACAACTGCCAAAGATCCTTCTTTATTGACTAAGGGGGGTGACAAAGACGACAGCTTGTGTGGGGGAACATTGTCTGTGACTGCGAGTAGAAATCTTTTCAGGAAAAACAGGATTTTATACACAATGATCGTGGGTGTGAAGAAAGGGGGCACATTAAAAAAAGCATCTTTGTGTATGGAGCTAGTGCTTTTAAACAGTCATTTGCATGGCGATGGCCCAATCTGTTTTTCAACTGTCTACACTATGACAGACTGGATTAGAGAGGGCTTTCAGGGCTTTCCTTTTTGTTCTTGGAGAGTTACAGTAATACATCCAGGACAATGTGCTGGGGGGAAATTGAGATAACACACTGACATACTAAGTATTTGGGATGAAACTACTAAGATTTGAAATCTTAAAAAATGGTGCACTGTGATAGAGCCCAACCACGATATGCAGAGGCCAAAAATATAACGTCACAAAAAAAACTAACCAGAGACAAAAATGCCTAAAGACGAAACCTTCAGATTCACAGACGCCTATATCCAGCTCCTTTCTCATTCTTCATGACCACAACAAGTCTCTCAAGGAGCTCAAAACTGCTCTCATTCCTTCTGCAGTGAAACCTCCTCAGTCACCTCGCCACGGCAACCAGAGCAGAGCAGAGCAAGCGCTGTGCTGCAGGGAGGCCAGTTGTTATAGTGATGGCAAGGGGCTGCAAAGGTTACCAACACGTACGGCAGCCCACACTGCAGCATAACCTGTTTGTCGGCAAGCTTACAACAAGGGCAATTTGCTTGTAGGGGCCATAGTATGATTAACCTGTTCACTTTTTAATTGTTAACCTTATTCCAAGATTTAAAAAAATTACCTGCCATGCATGATTTTCAATACCATTAGTCTGGTAATGAGGGCGTTAGCCCACCCACCCACACGCACACGCCTGCATGCACACCTCATTCGCCAAAACACTCATGCAAGCACAGACACACACATGATCACGCACTACACTTAATAATTGCCAGCAGTATACCACCCTGCATCCCACTGCTGGCTTGCCTCTGAAGCTAAGCAGGGTTAGTCCTGGTTGGTCCCTGGACAGGAGGCCAGGTGGTGTTGGAGGGCCAGTAGGAGGCACTCTTTCCTCTATCTAAAAAATATATATATATCCCAATCCCCCAGGGCAGTGATAGGGGACATTGCCCTGTGTAGGGTGCTGTCTTCCAGATGGGATGTTAAATGGGTGTCCTGACTCTCTGCAGTCACTAAAGAGTGGATGGCACTTATTGTAAGAGTAGGGGTGTTAACCCTGGTGTCGTGGCTAAACTCCCAATCTGGCCCTCGTACCATCATGGTCACATAATCATCCCCAGCTTCTAATTGTCTCATTCATCCCCATCCTCTCCCCTGTAACTATTCCCTAGGTTGTTGCTGTAAATGAGAATGTGTTTTCAGTCAACTTACCTGGCAAAATAAGGGTTAAATAAGTACATTAAAAAATGGCCTCTGAAGAGGTGGAGGGAGTGGCTGGGTGTGTTTGGTGAAGTGATGACTTCCTCATGATGACCTGCAGTTAGCAGCACCTTTGACATTTGTTTGGCCAGAGAGAACAGCAGGATAAAACCCCCCTCAACGCTAAGCACCTCCAGCTGGACAGGGATGTTAAGGGGCTATTGTTGACCTACACCAAGGGAAGTGTCAATTACTTCTAAATAAAATAATAAGTGCTCAACATGAGAACAATTTCCGTCTGGGTTTGATTCATACTAACCATCATTACAATACGAAGCATTGGCTTCAAATGGGAATGCACTTCCTTTTAGCACATTAGCCTTAGAGACATTACAATGACTGGTCTCAAAGACACATACAGCAAATCTCTATATCAAAGCTATACAAAACAGATGCTTACTTAAGTGAGCAACAATATTCAACATTTTTTACCACATGTATAAACTCCAAGGAATGTTCTCAAGGAATGTTTCAACAGAGGTAACATAGGAGTTACAACGTGTTTAAACTAGAAAAGTAGACATTAAGTTATTCTGTTTATAGCAAGTAATTCTCAAAAAGTTTTTGAAACCATACACACACAAACTGTTAACCTAGGTATGTGCATGTTTAGCAACTTTAAAAAAAAAATGGGGGTAGGAAATCACATAACTGCATATGTTTGGAAATCTGTTTCCCTGGGCGTATGATTGGAGTGAATGAGCGTAAAGCGGCAGCTTGCGTCTCCTCCAACAGAGAGGGCAGACACTCTCATCATTAGCTGGGCTGCAATGTGCTCCTCTACCTGCTCCAATCTGCACAGCCAGGCTCCTCACTGACGCCAGACAGATGTTCCCTCCATGAGGTGCAAAGCACGGAGAGGGAGAACGAGAGCAAGAGAGCGCAGAAGAGAGGCAGAAGAATGGAAATATTCAGRAGAGTACACAATAAGAGTTTAATTATGAATAATAGCAATGGTTCTTTGTTCTCAGACTGGTGCTTACCAAGGTTGGCTTGGCCTTTGAAAGAATAGTTTTTTGACACCTTTCCGTGGGGAGGGAGTTGTCTATCAAATATAATGTATTTTATTTTTACATAATTACATGACATAAACCACAAAACTATGTCCATGAAAAATATTTTGGTCACATAAACACTAAACATGCACCGCTATAGCAGAGGTTATAAAGTATACAATTGAAAAGACCTCAGTTTACTTTCATAGAGACCAAACACAACAAACTCCTACAGTATCTTCCTAGGGTCAAATGATCAAGAGGCAGAAAGGCCTCCTTGACAACCACGGCACAGTCTTACTAAGACAAGTACATGAGGGTACCTGACAGTCCTTTCTGCAGTCAAAGGACATCTTGAGGCGCAGAGCTCAACATAACTATAGGCTACAACAGCGTACATAAACACAACAGCAGCTGGTCTGACACTATCACAATACTTCACTGTATTCACATTTCCTAGAGCATGAGCTGGGCTCCCCTCGGGGCCCTGTTGTAAAATGGATTGATTCGAAAGCATGCATCTCCCTGATGCATCATAACATTGAGAATATCTGGCCACGGTATGAGCTGTCCACCTGCCCTTCCATGACCCAGAGAGAGAAAGGACACAAGTATGCAATATCTCCCAATCCGCAGGCTATTAGTTGAGTATGTATGTGAGGAAGGAGCCGTTTAGACTGTATGGGGTGCGTGCGGAAACAACAAGGCCAATGCCACAGCCGAAACAATTTCACATGGGTGAGTTAGTCCGTCTGTCAGCCTTGTCTTTTACCCCTGTTTGTGTAAGTCATGCCAAAGAGGTCTGGGTCTGGACACTTGGATTCTCCCATGGAGGGGACAGTCACTATTTGCACAGAGATGCATTTGGCTTGGTGCTGCATATGAACAGTTGTAGCTTCAGGTTGTACGCTATGCCACAGAACCGAGCATAAACTACTGCTTTTTGTATGTTTCTGTATAACTTGGATAACCTGTGTAAAGTGCAAACTGTAGCTGGAGGAGGAGAGTTTAAAAACCCAAAAAACTGTTACACCCAACAACGGTATATTTACATAAACAGGCTCTTTTCAGATACTAATGACTAGCTTCTTAATTATTGCTGCAAGAGAATACAAGAACATCTGCATTGATTAAGACTGGGAGAGGAGAGAGAGGGAGGGAGAGGCACACAATCTGGAAGCCAAGTTAGTCACAGAGAGAACAAGCTGTTGAGGAGTATTTTGGTAATTGTCCATTATTGATGCAAAACACTGCAAACTGTTTAGGGTATCCTAAAATTGCAGTTAGCTTAAGAGGTCAGCTCATCATTCAGCTCATCAAATATACACTTATAAACCCATTTACCATCTGCTTTAACCAAATCATATATTTTCATATCTTTACCGCCAGTAAATACAAATTAAAATGAGAACCCTATTTTTACAATGCCATTCAGCTCTACGTTCTCATAAACCTCATTTGAAATGATCTACTTAGCATACCCTGCATTGTCAGAGCATAAGAGAAAGAGACTTTACATATTGACATTTTTAATAGTTTAAACTCCAGAAAAACAAATCAGAAATATAAATGAATACAATTCAGATCAGCCTGCATAGAGAAATAACAGCTAAGAGGGCGAAGAGGAAGGGAGCTGGAGGATGCAATGAAAGATGCAAGAAACAGGGATGCACAAATGCTGAGACAATGGGTTAGAGAAGGAGTCGCCACAGACACAGAGGTCTGGGTGAAAGAGCACAGAGACCTGAGACAAAGGGCATCACAGAACCCTGAACGCACATATTATGATTCCACTCCAAAAATAAGAGAACTTAGCAGCAAGTACACAACTCCATCACATTCGTTATTAATGGTTGTATGGTACCAGGCAGCTCCAGTTATTAATAGTTTTTGTGTAGCAACAGTTAATATTAAACATAATCGAAAGCTTTACATGTATTTTCTTCATTGGCTGGACAAAAGAGGAAAAGCAATGAAAACAACGACAGAAATGTCATCTCAACTATTTTGTTTCAAATTAATGGAGTATGTCCACATTTCAAATAGCCCTTTGAAATACAAGTTGATTTTGGCATGGGAACTGGCAAGGCATGAAGAGAAAGTCTATCAGCACATGCGCTAGCGAGAGGACGAAGCTGGTTCCGAAATATGGCAGCATTAAAGACATGAGAAAACTCCCCGGCTTWATCAAGGTTCACATTCAGTAAAGACTCAGCCCGTTGAGTGAGCCAGCATGTCCTTGCTCTGTTAGTATGCTTTCTCTAATGAGGTCTCAGTTGAGAATATCTATGTATTTGAATGTACTACTCAGCCTAGACTGACCTGTCTTCCCTTTCTGCATTATTGAGGAGACTACCTTAAACCTTCAAACCTGTGGCAGAGGATAAAGAATACACACTAATTATGTCAACATCCTCAATGTAGAGCACCCCAAGATGACCCTGGATTAACCAGTGTATATGGAGTATGGTTACTAAAGCTCCTACAGTCTAACTATCTAGTGGGTTTGAGCCAGCTGACCCATTTTCAAACAGTTTGACCTCTGAGCTAATATAGAAATATATATAAAAAACCTGGGATTCCACTTTCATTAAAAAAAATTGCCACAAAAAGCAGCAGGCAAATAATGACCTACTTTTCCTTTTCAAGAACATATTGCTATCGATTTCTTGTATTTTACTTTACTTGCTGAATTTTCTAGACAAATCCTAGATTAAAGGGTCAGACCATGGTTACATTCTATACAAAAAGAGCATCCTAAAGAAAGTAAAAATGAAGGGGGTATTCATTTGTACATTGCCATATATACATATTAGTATAAACCCCCAAGGTATTTAGAAATAATTCAGCACATTCACACACACAATTGTTATAACTAAACTGAGGTTATATGATGTCACCTAGCCAGTCCTAGCAATTAAACACCTCCCACTGAGGGTAGGCATCACTCAGAATCCTCATTAACCCCCCTGACCAACCACCAGCCACCATCATACAAACATCCTGCCACACTGGCCAATCACCACACAGGTAATCCATGTCAACGCCCACACAAGTGACAGGAAATGTAATTGCTGGCGGAGACGTTGTCTGGCGGAGCACCTGAAATACATTTGTTTATTCTCAATTGGTCAAGTGGCCAGACAGTAAGGAGACAGTAAGGACCTATAAAAAATATAAAAGGGAGGTGTACTAGAAGTTAATAACGGAGTATGATATAGTCAGGTATTTAGAGAACTCTACTAAAAGTATAAGTCATTGCTCTGCGACAAAGGATTGTACAAAGTCTGACTTGTCATAAATCATCAATGCTTGGACATTTTTGAAATCAAGCAAGAATGGTTGTGTCTCCAAACCTTAACAATGTTGTTGAATAGCCAAATCACAATCATGGAGTATTTAATTTCATATTTTTGAACATTGTGGATTATAATACTGGCAAACAGCCCAGACATATCACATTTATATAGGCTAAGAATCTGTGTTATAAGTAGCAGGTGTAAGATTACATTAAGCCTCTATGAAAATAAAGAGATGCAAAATGTGTCAAAGCTTCTCTGTCGCTTGAATGGATGCTCTTCAAGTCACTAGTGCTAATCAACTAAGTTGATTACTGGTTTGCAGTGGAATTCAAAACTGTCTGCAAAACCTAAAAACATTTGAGGCAATCAACAACTTAACTCAAATTTGGCGTGAGAATGCAGGAAAGTGAAAACACACAAACGGATGGATGAAGAGGAGCGAAATATGAAGAGAAATAGGGGGATCGGACCAGTGCCCATTTCGGGGGTGTAAAATATGGAGACGTGTGGATCACTGGGGGACCTGCTCTACCTCGGGGAACAGATGAAGGGAGGACACTCTGCCAAGATCTCTCCACTGGAGGGGGAGCTGTGGGCCCACAGCTCTACAGAGCCTGCTTCTTGCGTCGCATCGCCTCGCATCGCATACTGCTCTCCTTAATCACAGTCTCACACGCCTGCATTGACACGTCCCAGATTCTCGATCAGCAGCAGAGGGAAATTGTAGCTGACAGGGCCTCGCAAACTTTCATCGCCATTTAGAGCGACTTACTCCCACACTTTTATCACAGCCATTTTTTAATAGGGTGGGCTTAAAACCTCTACCATTCATAAGATTTTAGCCTTGCAAACTACTCACCAGTGCAGGAAAAATTATCTTACAGAATGGCATAATATTGAACTAAAACAGTGATGTTTATTCAAGGCTATTCAAACTGTGAGACAGACTCTGAATTGTATTTGCAGACCCTGAATTATATACAGCCCCTGGCTGTAGCAAGTTTGCATGTCCTGTCCAGTAAGTGTTGAATGTGGCATAGAATAGGGGCCATTTCAGCTGCTTACCTTTATGTCTGCCACGAGGTAGTGCCTACAATGAGAGAGGGTTGGTTTGCTACTGCTTGGATTGAGACAAACTTTACCCCTGAAAACAGAAAATATATAATCTTAGAAAAAAGGGTTCCAAAAGGGTTCTTTGTCAGACCCTTTTTGGTTCCATGTTCAACCCTTTGTGGAAAAAGTTGTACTTGGAACCAAAAACAGTTCTACTTGGAACCAAAAGGGTTCTACCTGGAGCCAAAAAGAGTTCTTCAAGGGTTCTCCTATGGGGACAGCTGAAGAACCCTTTTAGGTTCTAGATAGCACCTTTTTATAAGAGTGTAAAGATTGTATAAAAATGGCTTCCACCATACATTTAATGAGGAGATTTTGGATCTGATACTGCTGTAGCTAGCCTGTCAGTTATCAACAATTAAATGTTGGAGGTTACATTAACTAAGTAGTTGTGAACATATTCACGCTAACATTCTGTCCCTTCTGGTGTATCTTTACTCCCTTCAATCTGTCAGTGGGTAATTCTTGTGAAAAACCATCTTAAGTAAACACTTGATCACAGTCACTGGATGATAACTTGGCGGTTTAATTGCGCTAAATATTCCACTCTGTCTCTCCCTCAAAGTTAGAGAATTGTGGTAGCAGATTGAATTATTGCTAGAGCACATTTGTCATCCCTGGTTCAGTGCCCAAAATCTGCCAGACCATATGATGGGATTTTTTATATGTTCACTTCCCCTGCAAACAGAGATGTCAATCAAGGCTATTCCCAACTAACAAGGTCTCCATGCAGTAATTAAGACAAGAGACATGAGCATGGTGCTAGCTGTGCTGCTGGGGCACAAAGAGATATAGATAAAATAGGTGGCTCTCACAGTAACAGTCAATCACATTTTACAGACCCTGTTTTGGTGGTGCAGTGAAGACCACCACTGCCACTTAATACAAGATAACAGGATGTTGACACTTGCAAAATTTTTGAAAACTGTCATGTCTCGGTTTAAGACCTCTGAAAATTATCGGAAGCCGGTGTACCTAAATCAGAGAAAACAGTAGTTGTGTATTTTTTTGGGGAAATACAATTTTTCACAGTTTTTACTAACTGACAAGCAGTAATAAGCGTAAACAACTAAGCCTAATAATAGGATAATGCTGTAGTCTCAGCGATAGTGCCTCCAGGTAATACCCAAACATACCAACAACAATGGAGCCTCCTCCACAGCCTGTCAGAGACAGACTCCATCGTTGACACCCCTGGGCAGCTAACCAACCATGACCTGTTGCCTTCTCAACACTTGTAATCCTCATTTGTATTTCATACCAGGCAAAGACATTGCGATAATGTAGCTACATTAATACTTAAATCATACACAGATGCGTACAAAAACAGCACTCCTTCAAACAGCACTGTATGCACACAGTTTAAGGCAATTTAAGTAGTGGAGTAGGATTATCTTGGTCAAATGTGATTTTAAAAGCTCTATCCTCATATCACTAAAAATATATTTTTTTGCCTTATGTTATCAGTGATAGAAAAAAACAAATAGAATAATAAAATATACTAATCTGAATTCTTCTTACACGTTTATTCACAGGCAAGACAAAAATAACGCCATAATAGACAGCATAACTCAAGTGTGCTTGTGTTCGCGCGTTCGTGTGTACAGCTACCTGTAAGGAGCTGGCTAGTCCAGCTGGCACTGTGGAGAAAAAAACGCAAGAGGCTCCCTCCATGCCTGCACTTCACACATTGTGGCATGTACCCTCCTCTCACTTACAAGGACAGTTTTTTTCTTCCATCTGTCAAAATCCACATTAATTACATACAGATATGCACGAAAGAATTCAGGAAAAAACAGATGCATATTTCCTGCCTTCTGAAAGAAATAAAAAATGATGGACGCAAAAAAATTAATTAAATACAGTATATATATATTTATACCAAATAAGTGTTTAAGTGCACATTCAAACACAAATTACACACACATACAGAGACTATTGTCCTTCAATAGTTAAGTTATTCCATTTGAATTCTCAATCCATGATCCTATGTAAACCATTCACTACTACCTACAGTATGTGACAGCAACATGTGTGAACTGATGTCAATAGCTGTCTCAGGGTTGAACTTTTAAAAGTTGTCTGCTCCACTTGACAGCTAGCCMCCCTCACTCTTAAAAAAAAATCCCTAACTCTACTTTAAAGATGAATATTGAGGCAAATAGAGGCTAGTGTTGATGGTAATTTCATATATTATCCCTCACATTTCTTTCATTAGTATTGAGTGGATACTCTCTAGTGGTTCTGTGTCGATGTGCATTATGTTCTATAATCCATAGCCCCAGTGAGTTATGGCTGGCCTATTCAGATGACTGTGGGAGGTGACGGGGTTAACTGTCCACTCGGACGTTGTCCACGGTGGCTGCAGAGGACCTCACAGCATCCTAACAAGCCGGGCTGATAGCAATGCAGCCAGGGAAATCAGGGTAGGTGTGAGCCCCAGGCCATGCTGTTCAATGGGCCATTAGACAGAATGGGAGAGTGGTAACCTGGGGTGCGGCCTGGAGGCGGTGAGATTGAGCCTGCATTCTCTTGGGATTAACCTCACACTGCCTGCTGTGATCACAGCAAAATGGCACTCTGGGACCATGTCTTAGACACCAGGCGGCTGCGCTGGGCTGGGTCAGGTCTGGGTCTGGGTTAGGTCTGGGCTTGGTTGGGAGGCTCTGTCATGGCTGCTGGTCAGTGTTTGAGAGAGACTGGCTGGGTGGTTCTCACTCCAATGCCCCCCTCTCTGCTGGAGAAGATGGGCTCAACTATGGGAGGAGGCAGGAAGTATCTCTTCATATTCATATTTCACAGAGTGGAGAAGGAATGGAGGAGGAGGAAGGGTACAGTGTCTACTGGCTGCTACCTACTCCTAGTGGTAATGTCATGTTTATATTAAAACACTTTATACTATACCTATTTTTTATATCGTCCAATTTATATATATGTTTTACTCATCTATGAATCTACCAGCAGGGACAGAGCCAAAACACACAATGGTTCTCTTGCAGATAAACATCAAATGTGGAGGTATTTGCAACACAGAGGATGGGGAAGAACAAAGGCTGAGGAAGCCCGTTGTCTCAGAGGGTGTAAACTACTGGCTTACCTTTGAGTGAACTCTGCTGGGGCTGAGAATCAGAGAGATGTCTAATCGCTGCTCTCGCAGAGCTGCCTGGGCTATTGAGCCCAGCTCTCTGCTTACTGATGACACTATACAGGGCAGGAGAGAGATGGAGGGAGGGGAGTGGGGAGAGAGAGGCCCCTCTGTGAGTTTACAAGTTCATGGTTTATCCCTGACCCAATAGGAAACCATGTCATCCATGCAGCTGCCTATTAATATCCCCATTGCTTTATCCTCTGTGTTATTCCTCTCCTTCAGCAGAGGCTGGCAGAACCCACAACGTTTCATTAAACGGTCAACTGTGCTCACCGCTCGACCCAGAGCAAAGCAATGCATCGATCTCAAATCCCTCTTTAAGTAGCAAAAACACTTGAACTCGTTTGGTAATTAACAGGTATCTGTGTTGTGATTAAGAGACGGTGATGGATTAAGAACCATCGACTGCAGRTTAGAGCAAGGTTGGGGGATCAATCTGTAAAAACAGACAATTCTCCCCCTTAAGAAGCCCTGGAAAAATAGGGCTTTCAATGGTAACGCAATAAACACTCCTCCTGATACATTTAATAATATTGCAATCATAAACATCTAATTAAGACTTCCAAGCAACAACTGCAAAACAGATCAAATTGTACTCAACCAAAAACATCAAACAAACACTGAGTGAACAAAACATTAGGAACACTGGCTCTTTCTATGACATAGACTGACCAGGTGAATCCAGGTGAAAGCTATGATCCCTTATTGATGTCAATCAGTGTAGATGAAGGGGAGGAGACAGGTTAAATAATAATTTTTAATCCTTGAGACAATTGAGACATGGATAGTGTATGTGTTCCATTCAGAAGGTGAATGGTCAAGACAAACTATTTAAGTGCCTTTGAACGGGGTATGGTAGTAGGTGCCAGGCGCACCGATTTCAGTGTGTCAAGCACTGCAACGCTGCTGTGTTTTCACGCTCAACATTGTCCCGTGTGTATCAAGAATGGTCCACCACCCAAAGGACATCCAGCCAACTTGGCACAACTGTGGGAAGCCTTGGAGTCAACATGGGCCAGCATCCCTGTGGAACGCATTTGACACCTTGTAGAGTCCAGGACCCGACGAATTGAGGATGTTCTGAGGGCAAAAAAAGGGTGCAACTCAATATTAGGAAGGTGTTCCTAATGTTTTGTACAATCAACGTATACTGGACTTATTACAGCATACACACATGAACAAACAGATAAGAGGCATACAACAGTGAACTCATTTCAGCTATCACCCATTAAGGGCAGGGCAGGGAAGCCTAACATGTCAGGAGACTGGTGGGGGGGGGGAGCGAAGGAGTGGAGCGAGAGAGAGAGTGAGAGAGAGGAGAGAAGAGAGGGGAGAGAGAGAGAGAGAGAAGAGAGAGAGAGGAGAGATGAGAGAGGAGAGAGAGAGAAGAGAGAGAGAGGAGAGAGAAGAGAAGAAGAGAGAAGGGTGAGAGAGAGAGAGAGAGGAGAGAGAGAGAGAGAAGAGTGAGAGAGAGAGAAGGTGGATACCATGGGAGCCAAGGGAAGGTGGTTAACTGTGGTCAGGCAAATTTTCTCATCAGGGTCAAAGATGTGGTTCACCTGGGAGACCAGTCAGAGGTCAGGCCCCAGCATAATTGAATCCTGTCCAGGGAGTGGTGGGAGCAGGGGGCCCATAGATGAGATGGAGATAGAAGCGGGACAGTAGCCATATTGAAAAGACATGGCTGTGTGCGGCTTCTGGCTGGAACTCACCTAGAGGTCACCAACCTTAGGGGTGAGGGGGTCCTTATTGTCATTAATAACAGCTCCCCCTCACATGCGCAAAGGCTTTGTAACCTCGTTCTTCCCCTTCACTACTGCCAGTACACAACCCCCCTCTCTGCCAGTCACAAAGGGCAGCACAGTAATCTGGACAAGATGAATTGGGTGCAAGAAACCACTCAGACAAATATTCTGACAGTCCTTCCCACGAAAACCCCTCTCTTCTCAAACTGAAACTCAAATGTCTTCTTAAAATGTCTTCTTGAACTGGTTCTTTTGAATGACTGAAATGAGACATCCACCCTTAATCATCCTCTTGATGGTTGTACTGTACGGATCAGAGTGCAGGATGATGACATAACAGTACTTGGACAAACTAATGATTCACCTTGCACACAAATTGTCTGCAGACAATCCCACACACTTTTTGCCCAAAGAAATCACCTCAAGGAAACTAAAAGCTCAGGCAGACAAGAGAGCATAAAGACAATGCTCAAGTGAGTCAACGCTTCTCTCTGCTGGAGTTGGATCCGACCTCCATCACCAAAGTAGCAGGGTATTAGACGCCTGAAGGAAGCGAGCAGAGGATGAGTGAGGAAGACTTTCTCTAGACACGCACACAACGCATATAAATGCCATTAGAGTCATTTGGTGAAAGCAAGAGGTGACATAATGCAGTAATTTGCTGGCCCTTGTCATCATTGTGCAATGTGCTTAACTCTCCGCTGGTGCAATTAGCAGACTCAGCCTCCCTGCTATTCAGTGCTGAGCTCCACAAGGCATCAGCTCTTCAGCGCACAGGCAGCAACCCCTGGTCACCTTCATTAAACTAGAGAGCTTTTAAAACTATTTCTCCATCTACACTGCCTGAATAATGCACATAACATTGCAGAGGGCCTTATGTATTTGCTAATACAGTATAGCAAGTACAGCTTTTCTCTCTTTTACATTTCTGTTGACCAGAAAACTAATTGATAATTGACAAACTGTTCCATGATCATTTCGATCCAAATTGAGCAATTTCCCAGAGAGAGTTTATACCAATGAAATCCAAGGCTCTGCTCGGTTCCCACTCTTAGGAGGACTGCCCACTACCTCCAAACTTGCCTATTTTTAACTCAGCCTGCCTCCTACACAGAAGGGGAGGGTGGAGTGGTTTGTGGAACCACAGCTCCAGAAACACCATGGCCAAAGGAAAAAACTATATGGCACTACGATGCATAAACTAGGACACAACACAACATCCAAAGTCAACAACTCGACCAGATCAAGAGTTAGTGTATCACAGAGGAATGTGAAACACCAGCTTACATGATTATATTTACATTTTACAATTTAGTGACTTAGCTGACGCTCTTATCCTGAGTGACTTACAGTTAGTGCGTTCATCTTAAGATAGCTAGGTGGGACAACCACATATCTCAGTCACAGGAAGTAAAAATGTTCCTCAGTAAAGTAGCTATCAGCAAAGGCAGTGCTAGTAGAGAGGGAAAAAGTCAAGTGCGAGTTTTAGTTTATGAAAGGCAACTTGAATCTTTTAAAATGTATTATTATATAAACACACTAACACTTTTTAAAATTGTGCTCATCTAACCACAACCACTGACTGTACCATGCTCGGCAGACATAGATATCTATTTATACACTACACTAAAACCAACTGCTCCTGTCTTTTTTGGTGGAAGTGTATTTTTGTCTGTTTCCAACACCATACGGTAGCAGCAGCGAGTAGTATGTTTCAGTCTGACTGAGGCTTGGAGGGTATGGAATTAGTAGAAGGGTAGAGTAAGATTCCTGCATTCCTCTCAATTTTGAGGACTCTTTTCACCATACCAAATGCTTGCGAAAACAGTCGTGCTCATGCTAAGCTTGTTAGTCACCCTGGATGCGATCTTGCTAGCTGGGGCTTTCAACACTTTCTAGTGGTGGCTCTACACACACACCTACTCACCACCATGAAAGCATTTGTGCAAATGCACATGCTCATGCACAGTAACTGACATTAACATGTACTCGTAAGTAACAGGCACAAGCATATTCAACAATTCAGACACTGAACGAATCTATATGGTAAATGGAGCACAGAGAAATATTTTTGACATGTAGCTCTGCAGATGAAGGAGCTCAACATAGTCAAGCAGAATGGGGTCAATTACAACACAGGACTGATATCCATCATTATTCTGCTTATCATATATACTTCCTACGAAAGGTTATAGTGTTGCGTTGCCACTTGGTTGGATTGTGGAGGAGTTACTCAAATTTTGGGTGGGGGAAATGTAGATACAAAATGAAAACATTCAGGCCTATACCATGTACAAAAACCTGGCAGCTGCAGAAAAACTCAATCATTTGGAGAAATGCATCACTGAAAGAGAGAAAAAAGAAGCGTATCTATTCAAGACACCATATCGTTTTAATCCAGCGATGAATAAAATCTCTATGTACAGACAGTTCCAGTATTTTTAGCAGCAAAAAAATACATTCGGTACAAGCGCACTCCAAAAGTCACACAATATCGGGAAAGATTATATTTCGAAGCTATAACTGCCTGAAGACAATTAAACAAGGTCTCTGAAAGCTATCTGATATTCAGCCCCTTGAGAGGGATATTCTAAATATAAACATATATTGAAAATGGGATTTTAGTTTGACTCCAGGCAGCTATATGGTTTCTATGGTAACCCTTTTTTGTTTGTGATAATAAGGGGGGTTGGCGCATAGAAATAGGGTTGGGAGGGAGGGGTTAGGGAACAGTCTGGAACCCTCCGGGAAAATCTCAATTGCATTCTCCTTGCGTCCTCTCTCCTTGTCTCCTTCTCAAAACCCATTGGATGAGAAAGCCAGAGGTCCCTCCCCTCTGACCTTCTCCTCCAATGGGTTTTGAGAAGGAGGCGATGAGAGAGGGAAGAGGATGKGAGGAGAAGGAATTGAGATTCTCCCTTGATCACACCCTTTACATTTACACTGCAGGAGCAAAACAATATGATCTCTACTGGGGACAATTAATGTCAGAATTCAGCCCCCTCCCTACCTCTATGTTGTAGCCCCTTATAATGACAATAGTTAACACAGTCTTGCTACTTTAGACAGGAAAAAGGTGAGCCATGAGTAATTAGTCCATAATGTGTCTATAACTAAGTAAACAGTCTGGAAAATGACCCCAAGATTTTTATTTGTCAAAACCCCATTCAGAGCCATCAGAGGTGTCAGAGTTGTTCACAGGCACTGTGTGCTTCACCAGCCTGGATGCCTTCCACGTTCTCTACATCATGATTCATTAATGCTTCTGATGCACTATATAGTGGGAAAGTGTCAATTATTCCCACATTTGCTTGTGCCCTCTGTTTACTCATGCCTGTGTAGGAAGATGCCATTGACGCCATTAATGGACAGCCACCAGAAGACATCTACATACTGTAGGGTGGCAAGCTTTAGTGTCTATCAGAGACGGGGCAGTGCAGTCTGTGCCTGTGTATGTGGGCTGAACCAGATCCAGGCTGCCAGTTCACAGGGCCAGATTCTCCAGTATGTCTCTGGGAGTCTCTGGTTTCAGTGGGCGATGCTGGGTGTTGGGAGACTGGGCGAGAAGACTGCCCAGGGTTTGGAAGCTTGACGTATTTAAACCAGACAAGCACCGTCTGTGTTCATATATCACCAGCCCACCAGTCTGACAATCAGGGCCATGTGATCAGAGAGGCGCTGAGTAGTTCAGGGAGCACTCATCTCACTAACAGGAGGTAGAGAGCTAAGACGTCAGTGCATGACTAAAGTCCTGGCTGACTAAAAACAAAATTGAAACGCTAATTAATGTAAAGGGAAAGGGGGATACCTACAGTAGTCTGTTGTACAACTGAATGCATTCAACTGAAATGTGTCTTCCGCAATTAACCCAACCTCTGAATCAGAGAGGTGTGGGGGGCTGCATTAATCGACATCCATGTCATTGGCGCCCAGGGAACAGTGGGTTAACTGCACAGTTCATTTTAACACTTGTCTGGTATTTATATAGGTCCACTATCAGTGGATCACTACCAGTCCACTAATCAGTGTTAATTTAACACTTTTTTGTTGTGTTAACATTGAAACACTGAGTGTTAAGATATAACACTTCAGGTGTTGTTCAAATTTCAACACCCTCAGTATTAAGCAGCAACACCTTTTAGTGTTGAGGATCATCTCTAGAGAATGCATCTTGTAGCTGAATTGACACCAAGTGCTAAATATTCACACTAGGAAATAACAACTTTTTGTCTYGTTCTCTCCCACTCATAAATCAAGCCTGCAAGTTGTAGGTGAGTTAAACAGAAACAATAAAGGATTCGTTACACGAGTATTGACTCTGTTTTTTAAAATTTATTTAGGCCACAAAGAGAGGGTGTATCAGAATGAAATCAGTGCATCACAGGCGCATCAGGATGAAATCAGTGCATCACAGGCGCATCAGAATGAAAACAGTGCATCACAGGCGCATCAGGATGAAATCAGTGCATCACAGGCGCATCAGAATGAAAACAGTGCATCACAGGCGCATCAGAATGAAAACAGTGCATCACAGGCGCATCAGAATGAAATCAGTGCATCACAGGCGCATCAGAATGAAATCAGTGCATCACAGGCGCATCAGAATGAAATCAGTGCATCACAGGCGCATCAGAATGAAAACAGTGCACCACAGGTACATCAGAATGAAATCAGTGCATCACAGCCGCTGCGCCGCTTGGGAGCCCTCGGGAGTATGCAACTTGTCCAGCAATAGGTATACAATATTGTCAACCACAAGGATCTTTTTTTACAGACTGGTATTTCATGCTCCAGCTTACTGCAAACTAAAAGTCCCTCTCTGTACTCCATGCCATCCTTCTTAACCCAGCTGGTAGAGTAAATGGCTTTCTGCATAGTGACCTGAAGTGACGCTGCCAACTCCTCACCACCAGTAAAATCCCTCAGTGGAAATGCTTTCATCGGTCCATACTCAGTAGGTCGCAATGGTGATGTCTCCCAGTGATGGCCTACAGCAAATTGGTGTTTTTTGGCAATGTTCTTGAAGTTTTTGAGTTATATGTCACAAGTCACAACTTCACAGGAGAGCCGTTTGAACGTAAAAAAACATTTCTTTTAGCAAAATGCATTTTTTGGGGGCAGAAATGCCTTCTCGAACATGTGAACTTTCATGGACCTTAATAACAAAATTGTATGCCCTCTGTAAATACGAATAAAATTMTTAAATTACGAGCCTTGCTTGTTAAGCAACAGAAAAAGTCAGCAACCTTCCCACTAGCCATGATTGGCTGAGATAATGAGTGGGCTGGACAAGCCGAGAGATGAGTTCGGATTGGTCTGCCATATAGAAGGCTACTGTCTATTTGAGGTCGTCAGTCTGTGTTGGTAATCCTGTCGAACGCGGCTTAATTTTTTTTTTATTGTGTAGTGAAGCTGCAAAAGTGTTGCTCTCCACTTTCTGGAGGATCAAGTTTTGAAATCAGTGAAATTAGAGAGTATGATAGCTAAAGAGATGGAGGAAACACCTGTCTCCAGATTACATCTTCAAACTAAGGGCAACCGTGGTATGGCATTCCTGACAGGGAGACACGTCCATCACGCATGATGATGTATAAAGGTAAGATAGCTAGCTACATTTTCAGATATTACATGTTTCTAATTTTGACAGAAAGTGGTTTCATTTCCAGCTAAAGTGTACTGTTAGCTAGCTAGCTAACGTTAGCTGGCTAGCTCGTTAGCTAACGTTACATGACGTGTGATCTTATGCTTTGTTTACCTAGCTAGCTACATGCCTTAAGCTAAAGTGTACTGTTAGCTAGCTAACGTTAGCTGGCTGGCTCCCTAACTGACGTTATTATTCGTGTGTACAACACTCGTTGAATATGGCCGGTGTCAGTAAACGTCTGCAAAAAAGCGTCATGAAATTGTCGCCAGCAGTGCTGGTTAGGCTGTTTTCATGTTATCCATAGTTAAACAAATCATCGGCCAGAGCGTTAAGTGTGCGCCCAGAGAGCGGAATGAGATGGGTGGCTTAAGAGCTTAAGAGGGTGTGAATGATGCTGAATGGGTGTAGACAAAGAAGAGCTCTTCACTAGATACCAAAATGTTCAAAGGCCATTTTCTCAAAAGTGAGTTTACAAGTTCATCAACTTTCAAAGCAGAATTACTTTCCCATTCTTCCACAAATGCAGTGTATGATATACCARTTTGTAGCTCTGAGTCTCTTCTTTAATTCAATMAAAAAAACACAATTTCAAATTTTGCTACATAAGACCGAATCCAGGTGGTGAGTCACATATGTAATAAAGGACCGAATTGTCTTGTGCATGCTGYGTAATGTATCATAAAGTGATGTTTGGGTATTACGTTTTTATGTGGGTACAACTGTTTGAAAAGTGTGTGATGTTCAATTATCAAATGCTTCAGATATAGTCATGCCCTGGCTAAGAAGAAACAATATTGATTATTTGCAGTAAGATGAGCAGGAAATTCCAGTTCTCATTTCCTGGTGGAACAACACCACCCAAAATAAAGGGAACGTTTCTCACAAGAGTTTGAATAGAATTAAGTACTATGCTATTTCCACTGTTCTCTAGGTTGACTTTAGTCTGCACTCCATGTACCCATAGTCAATCGAGTAGATTCTAGAGAGAAGTGCACGTTTCGAAATACAATTTTCAGAMTTTTTTTCAAACAACAATTTTAACTCAAACTGAGCCACCCCTTCAAGAATGTCATGCATTATGTCCACTGAAAAATGACTACAAACATGGAAGTGCTATAAACTGTTTAGTTTAGAATTTTTKTTTACACCAGACACAGATGGGAGCTGTGGGTCTGATTGCAACTGATTCAAATGCATTTCAAATTGATATTTACCGCACAAGACAATCTTAGGGTCATCCTCTCTGTAAACCGTCTGAGCATTAGACTTTTCTATCAAACAGAACCGGCAAAAGTAATGACCACTGAAGGACTCTGTGAAACCAAGGACTGCATGCATTGCCCAAATTGTGTCTAGTTATTTGGCAGATAGAGTTTATGGTACTATCAGTTAAGTTGAAAAGGCAAATTTACACCATCACACTCCAGTTTTTTAACATCCTTAACCAAGGGCTCTAGAATGGCATCAAAGCCATATTTCTTTAGATCTTGATAATGAAATAATGATACACAATGAATATTCATCACAGCAGAGTTAAACTTGGGTGGCAAATGAATAGCGCCTATCTTGTGAACACCACGCTTGGATCCAAGCGGGTTGGCAGTTTCAAAGTCATCATAGAAATGCTTTTCAGATCCAATTGTACTATGTTTTGAGAAAAAGGGATGAATCTTCAAGTAACTTCCATCACAAAAGTCTTCATAAGTGTCTTGCACAGATGTATCCCTAGGTGCATTTTCCAGTAATTTACAGATTTTAGAACTGCGACACATGAACCTCAATGTTTCCAGTATAGGAATATATACAAAGTATCTGTCACTGGGACTTGACCATACATGCCTGTTTGTTTATTTCACCTGCTATCATCCTTTACAGCAGATGTAGAGGTGTTATCCATAGGCATAACTGACAGAACATCTTATTTAATTTGGGAGTGCAGTTCAGTAGTAAGCTCTTCTAAATCACACACTATTGTTGACAAACCTATTTYCAACACCACTAGCTTGCAACTTGGCAATGATGGAGGCACACATATCTTTAGCAAGACTGTCTATTCTTCTCAAAACAATCACTTTGAGTGTTATCAAGTGAGACACCAATGTCACCACCCATTTGTAGAGCTCCTGATTGGACTGGAGAATCAGCAACATGAGAGGGCCCTTCTAAGCTTAATGCATCAACTACTTGACCAATATCCTTATGAATACTATTCAAATGTTTTTTGAACCCTGAGTATGTTGAAAACTGCCATCTACAACCATCTTGAGCACAGACAGATATAAACTCAGACAAATATAAACTTGGTGGAGGGACAGAAGCTAGGTTCAAGTCAAAAATGAGATATCAATGACTGGCTGTTTCTGTGCAACACTTGACAATAAAAGCACTGTGACATACATTTATCTAGTTCAGAAGTGTTGTCCTCAACTCTATCATGCTAGGGGCCTCTTGTTATGCATACATCAATGTTGTAGATGGTTGTCTGCACAAATGTGTAGAAGTTGACAAGAGCATCGTCATATGTCAGGTTAAAGACAAAGTCGGCTTTGAACAGTTCATCAAACGCACACAGACCACTAGTTGCCTGGCAGGGAACAAGCCTCTTGTCCACCACGATGTAGTAGTTGTCAATCTTGCTCTGTCTTCTTCCGACGGTAAGGAGGAATGACTGTCCACGATGGCTCCCATCAAGACGGTCTTCAATGCTGCAGCATGACTGCAACACACAAAGGGTATTTTTAAGTCACTCTCCACATGTTAAGACAATGAAGAGACAACCTAAAAAAGAAATTACACAACAATTACTGTATCATCTTACCTTATGAAAGTGCACTAGTCAGCATACAGGGCAACAGAGGAGGGGCTAATGATCTTGGAACGGAGGGGATGTAGCCGGGGGTGTAGCCTTCCGGGGGTGTAGCCTTCCGGGGGTCTAGCCGCGACACTATAGTGGTGTGCCAGCGCCTCAGGCTTGACCTTCTTGTATACCGGTCGGTGCTGCGGAAGCGAAGTGGCCCGGTCCTTACTGAACCCCTCCCGGAGGTCCTGGTACTCTGCGGAGCTGGCAGAGAGGTCCGGGGCAATTTCCAAACCCCCAGGAATATGACCCCGAGCAGGCAGAGCTGCGATGAGTGCAATGAGTGCGGCAGGACGGGATCCAGCCCACGATGGCACCAATAGCAGTCAATGGAGGGATTGTGGCACTGGAGCCAAGAGAATCCCAATACCACAGGAACCAGCGGAGACTCAACCAGCAGGAATTGGATAATCTCACTGTGGTTCCCCGACACTCATAGGTTGACGGGGGTGGCCTGGTAGGTGACCCGGCCTCTAGAGCACCCGTCCAGCGCTCTAACACCCATGGCCATGGAGAGGGGTTGAGTGGGACATCGGTCCCCGAGTCGATGAGTACCTGGAGAGACCTGGACTGGTCACCCCACAACAGGGTGGCATGGAGAGGGGAGCGAGTATGGGGAGAAGAACAATTCTCTTTGAGACCCACCAGTGTACTCACTCCAACGAATGAGCTGGGTCTCTTGAAGGGCCAGGTAAACACAAAATGAATGACAGTACCGCAATACAGACAAATTTGGGTCTCAAGTCGGCGTACGCATTCGGCTGGAGACAACCTAGCCCTGCCGAGCTGCATTGGCTTGGGAAGAGGTGAATCGGCAGTCTCCGGAGGCTTTTGGAGGAACTCGGGTAAGCTTGGATACTCTCGGTGACGTAGACGCCGGGYACTTCTGGAGTTTATAAGATGCAAGGTGGGATCCCTGAGTGAGCGATTGGGACCGCAATTAGACCTCTAACGAGTCACAAACCCGGATCCGGGATCCCCCCCCATCAAAAAAGCTGACTAGCATAGCCTAGCCTAAAGCCACAGGGATATCATATAATAAAATGTTCATGAAATCACAAGTCCAAGACACCAAATGAAAGATACACATCTTGTGAATCCAGCCATCATTTCTGATTTTTAAAATGTTTTACAGGGAAGACACAATATGTATTTCTATTAGCTAACCACCATAGCAAAAGACACAACTTTTTTTTCTCCAACATTTTTTTCCTGCATTCCTGCTATTAGTAGCTTCACAAATTCGACCAAATAAAGATATAATAGTCACTAACCAAGAACAACTTAATCAGATGACAGTCTGATAACATATTTATTGTATAGCATATGTTTGTTTAGAAAAATTTGCATATTTCAGGTATAAATCATATAGTTTTACATTGCAGCCACCATCACAACTCTCACCAAACAACTAGAATAACTACAGAGAGCAACGTGAATTACCTAAATACTCAGCGTACAGCAAATGAAAGACAAAGATCTTGTGAATCCAGCCAATATTTCAGATTCTTTAAGTGTTTTACAGCGAAAACACAATTTAGCATTATATTAGCTTACTACAATAGCCAACCACACAACAGCATTGATTCAAGCCAACAGTAGCGATAACGATAAACCAAAAGATATACATTTTTTCACTAACCTTCTAAACTTCTTCAGATGACAGTCTTATAACATCATATTACACAATACATATATTGTTTGTTCGAAATGTGCATATTTAGCGGCACAAATCGTGGTTATACAATGAGAATAGTAGCCAAGCTGCCAACAAAATGTCGGGAGAAATCTTGGGAGAGGCACCTAATCTAATCAATAACTAATCATAAACTTGACTAAAAAATACAGGTTGGACAGCAAATGAAAGATACATTAGTTCTTTATGCAACCGCTGTGTTAGATTTTTAAAATTAACGTTACTACGACATACAGCGTGCGCTAAAGCGAGACCGCACCGAAATTAATGGCCGAATAATAGTTTTACATTTTTCAACAGAACAACGAATTAACATCATAAATAGTTCTTACTTTTTGATGAGCTTCCATCAGAATCTTGTGCAAGTGGTCCTTTGTCCAGAATCATCATTGCTCGGTTGTAGATTGCCGTCTTCAACTTAGGAATTAGCAGCAAACATTAGCTATGTGGGCCAGACGTGCCCAACTCTTCATAACGCAGCACAAAGAAATATCCGAAATCGCAATATACTGATATTAAACTGATATAACTCGGTTTAAATAACTACATTATGATGTCTTAACACCTATATTCGAATAAAATCAGAGCCGGATATATCTAAGGCCTATAACGAGGCTTTTCAGAATGCCATCCTGAGGTCCTCCTTTGCGCCATGACGAACGTTGAAAAGAGTGCACCCCGGTTCCATGAGCCTTTATATGGCCTCAGATCTGCCTAGCAACACCATTCCAATTCTCACTGCTTACTGACATCTAGTCGTATGCAGTGCATGTCGACTCATAGATCACATGCAATTTAATAAACTGACCCTGGAACAGAGCATCGATTTCAGATTTCTCACTTCCTGACAGGAAGTTAGCTGCAACTTGAGTTCTGTTTTACTCACAGATATAATTCAAACGGTTTTAGAAACTAGAGAGTGTTTTCTATCCAATAGTAATAATAATATGCATATTGTACGAGCAAGAATTGAGTACGAGGCAGTTTAATTTGGGAACAAATTTTTACAAAGTCGAAATGGCGCCCCCCTATTGACATGAAGTTTTAAAGCGATGAGTGAGTCGAGATCCGTCGGTAGTTCTCGGGCTGCCAGCTCATCCTTTACCTCCTCAGATAATCCATGCAGGAACGTGTCGAACAGCGCTTCCAGGTTCCAGGTCCCCTCAGCTGCTAATGTGTGGAACTCCACCGCATAGTCTGCAACACTGAGGGTGTCCTGCCGAAGCTGGAGTAACTTCCGGGCAGCCTCTCTCCTGGACACCGGAGCCTCAAACTTTTCTCACCTCTGCCATGAATACCTCCAGACTGAGGCAGACAGCAGATTGTTGCTCCCACACCGCCATGGCCCAGGCGAGTGCCCTCCCGGACATCAGCGTAATAATGTACGCCATCTTCGAGAGGTCCGAGGGGAACGAAAAAGGCTGTAACTCGAAAACGAGGGAGCACTGGGAGAGAAAGGCCCAGCAGGTTCTGGAATCTCCATCGTAGCGCTCCGGGGGAGGTTAGTGGGGTTCCCGGGAAACCGGTGTGACAGCGCTGTAACCAGCCGGGTTACTGAGGGGCTGGGAGGTTACCGTCATGGTGGGCTGCCTAGTAGGCAACCCACAGAATTGCTCCCGCAATGCGTCCAAGGCTAGGTTGTGACGTTTGGCCACGGCCTGGAACCCTTCCATCAGACCGCAAAGAAACTCCTTGTGCCTAGCAATGGTGGCTCCTTGTGAGGAGATGGCGTTGCGGAGCTGGTCCAAGTCCGCTGGGTCCGTCATGGCCAGTTCGTACTATCCGGAATCAAGTGCAGACTGTGTGAAGTAACAATGTTTATTGTAACAACAGGGGCAGGCAAACGACAGGTCAAGGCAGGCAGGTAGGTCGATAATTCAGAGTAGAGGCCAAGGTACAGGATGACATGCAAGCTCAGGGTCAGGTCAGGCAGAGGTCGGTAATGCAGAGGTGGAGGAAAGGTACAGGATGGCAGGCAGGCTCAGGCAGAGTGCTCAGGTGGGCGGGTACAGGGTCAGGACAGGCAAGGGTCAAAAACCAGGAGGACAAGTTAAAGAGAGACTGGAGAAAAACAGGAGCTGAGACAAAACTCTGGTAGGCTTGAACAAACAAGATGAACTGGCACAGACAAAACACAGGTATAAATACCCAGAGGATAAGTAGAGAAGATGGGCGACACCTGTATAAGGACAGGTGAAATAGATCAGGGCGTGACAATATTAGCACACACACTGGCCAATTTGCTGTGTGCCTTGCTCAGGGGCAGAACAGATTTTACCTTGTCAGCTCGGGGATTCAATCCAACAACCTTTCGGTTACTGGCCAAACGCTCCTACCCACCAGGTACAGAACAGTAAATGTGTAAAACACAAAAGGAGAGTTAGATGTTCTCCCTCTGTTATTTAATCCCCTTCAATCTCAAAAAGAAACTGCAATAAAAACACTGAGTGAGGAACGGAAAACCTTAATTCGGAGGGCAGGTTCAAAATGATCCTCCCTGTGGCAGGACCCTGATTTAGTAAGTGTTGATATATAAAGCTCTGTCGAGAGGAAGACGCAGGGCAGAATGACAGATTTCACAATACTGAAAGTGTTATCAGACGAGCTGCAGGTTTATGGTTCAAGGGCTCGTCCATTCTTACAGAGCATGCTCTGCCTCTCCCCCTGCCTGACACACTGATAAAGACACAACAAATAAAGCTGCTCCACAAACAGCTCCATCCTGGCCTATCCCCACGGGGCCATATATCATCTGAACACTCTCCACCATTCATTTGAATAAAGCATATTTTACTCAATTCTAAGATAAGTAAATGAAAACGGAGAGATATGTGAGATCAGCTGATAGATTATCCAACTGACACTGATCTAAAGGTCTGAACCCCATTCAGAATACAATTAACCACGAAAGCACCACAATCTTAACAGATGTGGCCTTTTCCTCCTTGTTTGACTGTCATCAATAACCTGTCTACCTCTGATAGACCCAGGCATGTTTGTCCCTGGGGAGTTGGTAGCTGCAGGTAGATAACATCTTATCCTGGATTTGCATAGATACATTTAAATAAATAATTCTGGGGCTAAGCAGAGGTCTGAGTCTTGACCTGATGTCTGTGCTGTTGCTATCTTATGGTTCACTCTGGCCATGAGCCATATTAACAATAGCTTTGTAAGCCCTTAGTTTTCTTGTGTGGTTGTTCCACAGCCAAGAGTCGACTACCTGAGAGCATATTGTACTGAACTGAAATTATGCCCAGTTTTCAGTCCCTACTCTGCACATGACAAACACCTGTCCTTTTTCAAATGGTAGCAACCAAAAAAAGAAGTTTCAATGTGTTCACCACAAAGCTGCACAGATGCACAGGATCAGCCTAGCGGCAAATACAAGGAATCAGACGCTTGTGTACTGAAAGGGTTATATTCGCATCCAGGCTGAAAGACACTCCAACATACACAGACACAAATCCTGCTGAGCTGAGCTGAGATACCCTACATACTACCAGCCCTCCAAGGCACAATTAGGATTTCACGGGGGGGAAATCCACATTCCAACTCACAGAAAGAAGTCCTTTCTTCCTCTTCACTACAATATCAACTTTTTACTCAAGGAAGAACCTGAAGCACCACTCGATAGGATTTGGACAAAGAAATAAAAACAAAGCCAGAAGGAAAAAAATTTGAATTTTCTAGCAAGGCATTCATGGTTGACTGAGGAAAAGAAGAAAGGCCTGTTTTCAAACCTTCCAGTTTCAATACATTTCTCAAATTTTATACGATATGAAAAGAAGCAACGACTGGTGGTTTGTGTGAAGTGTCTGTGTGTAACTCAGCCATGTTGACAGAGATGAAGATCCTCTATGGATTGCTACAAACAGCAGTTCTTCAACCATCTCTCAGCCTCTTAGAGGAAGTACTAGAGTAAGAGGCCAACATTTTAACACTGCAAAGAGATAGCTGGCAATAGTTGTGGAGTAGTAGCTACAGTATGAACAGGAAAGCAATTGGAGGCAATGGGAAAACATACAAAAGCATTGAAAATAGGAACAGAGTTAAATGAAGAATGATATTTCTCATGATGTGAACACTGCATTATACTACGGTTATACGTTAATTAACTAAGGTTAGAACAAGTATTTTTCAGACACACTCTGGCAGTATCATCAGCTTAATTTTATATAGCCAATAAACCTAATGCAACCTAGAAAATAAAAAGTAAATTGATGGAATTAAGAACGATAATTTCCTTTTAACAGCTTTACAAAGAAAGTATCTGAAAACTTCTGCAGGCATAATAGAAAGACAATTTATTTTTACAGATAAGAGCATGACACAACAAAAAAGAATCACTCATTACTATGAAGATTTCAACATCTATTACGCTGTGAAGTGCAGGGGCGGACTGGGCATCTGGGAATTCGGGGCAAATGCCAGATGGGCTGATCTATTTTTAGCCCATTGGGCCTGCTGTCTAACTTGTTTTAGTTTTTTTGTGCAAAATTATCAGTATCTGGTTAATAATTGGGTGCTCAAGTAGCGTGTCAGGGGACAAAGTGAAACTTTAATTCTGGTGTCATACTTTGTATAGAGAAGCTTCTCGGGAATACAGAACACTCAATTTAATGAGGATAAGACTTACCATTGCTGACATGTCTTATTTTCAAGTTATCGGAAAAGGTAAAAAAGGTTGCAGACAGGTCAATGTTAATTCCTACTCAATAATGGCACCTATAATCACCTGTCTGGGTTCTTAAATTCAACATGTTTTGTCTAATATCTACACATAGTGGTCATATTGTTATGACATTTTCAGGCTGATGTAAAACAATGAGATGATTCAAATAAAAACACAAATTATTAAATTAAAGTGCAGTGTTATGCAAATTAAGTACTTCATATGCATATTGTTAACAAATCTTCATGCTTTATGCTGAACTGAAAGTTTGTAACAATTTGTGAAATTAGAATACAACTTTTGATACAACTTTATGCAAATGAGATACTCAATACATACACACACCACACAGCATCCAAACACACAGCACCCCCACCAACACACTGTGTGTGTCTGTGTTAGGATGTGTGTGTGTGTTAGCCTAACAGACACACTCATTGCCTCAGCGAACAGCGTCAAGCACTCCCACACAGCTAGCAAGCTAGCACTCGTCATGGAAATGGGGTGGCGAAACGTGAATTTGGACCAATCCCTGACAACCCATACATGAAAATGTAGCCAAGGAGCTGCACTTTGTAACCTGCTATGTTTTTTTAGTGTCTCTGAAAATATCTGAATGACAGAAACTAAGGAAAAACATTTGACCTTATATTTCAGTCAAAAGATATCCGATGACTGTGAAACACCCTCAGGACATTCCCATATTTCTTGGCAATATAATGTCACATTGATCGTACTCTGATAGGTTGAGGAATACCCAAGACAAAGAGCAAATATGAATCAAATCAAATTTTATTTGTCACATGCGCCGAATACAACAGGTGTAGTCCTTACAGTGAAAAGCTTACAAGCCCTTAACCAACAATGCTTTAAGAAGTTAAGAAAAAATAAGTGATAAGTAAAACATAGAAAATAAAAGTAACAAATAATTAAACAGCAGCATTAAAATAACAAGTTAGGCTATATACAGGGGGTACCGGTACAGAGTCAATGTGCGGGGGCACCGGTTAGTCGAGGTAATATGTACATGTACTGTAGGTAGAGTTAAAGTGACTATGCATAGATAATAAACAGAGAGAAGCAGCAGCGTAAAATAGGGGTCTGGGTAGCCCTTCGATTAGCTGTTCAGGAGTCTTATACCTTGGGGGTAGAAGCTGTGTAGAAGCCTTTTGGACCTAGACTTGGCGCTCTGGTACCGCTTGCCGTACGGTAGCAGAGAGAACAGTTTATGACTAGGGTGGCTGGAGTCTTTGACAATTTTTAGGGCCTTTCTCTGACACCGCCTGGTATAGAGGTCTTAGATGGCAGGAAGCTTGGCTCCGGTGATGTACTGGGCCGTTCGCACTACACTCTGTAGTGCCTTGCGGTCGGAGGCCGATAAGTTGCCATACCAGGCAGTGATGCAACCAGTCAGGATGCTCTCGATGGTGCAGCTGTAGAACCTTTTGAGGATCTGAGGACCCATGCCAAGTCTTTTCAGTCTCCTGAGGGGGAATAGGCTTATTCGTGCACTCTTCACGACAGTCTTAGTGTGTTTGGACCATGATAGTTTGTTGGTGATATGGACACCAAGGAACTTGAAGCTCTCAACCTGCTCCACTACAGCCCCAACAATGAGAATGGTGGAATCCTCGATCCTCCTTTTCCTGGAGTCCACAATCATCTCCTTTGTCTTGATCATGTTGAGGGAAAGGTTGTTGTCCTGGCACCACAGGCCAGGTCTCTGACCTCCTCCCTATAGGCTGTTTCATCGTTGTCGGTGATCAGGCCTACCATCGTTGTGTCATCAGCAAACTTGATGATGGTGTTGGAGTTGTGCCTGGCCATGCAGTCATGAATGAACAGGGAGTACAGGAGGGGACTGAGCATGGACCCCTGAGAGGGCCCGGTGTTGAGGATCAGCGTGGCGGATGTGTTGTTACCTAACCTTACCACCTGGGGGCGGCCCGTCAGGAAGTCCAGGATCCAGTTGCAGAGGGAGGTGTTTAGTCCCAGGGTCCTTAGCTTAGTGATGAGCTTTGAGAGCACTGAGCTGTAGTCAATGAATAGCATTCTCACATAGGTGTTCCTTTTGTCCAGGAGGGAAAGGGCAGTGTTGCATCATAGAGATTGCATCATCTGTGGATCTGTTGGGGCGGTATGCACATTGAAAATGGTGTTGATGTGAGGCATGACCAGCCTTACAGACGTGAGTGCTACAGGTCGGTAGTCATTTAGGCAGGTTACCTGGGTGTTCTTGGGCACAGGGACTATGTTGGTCTGCTTGAAACATGTTGGTATTACAGACTCAGTCAGGGAGAGTTTGAAAATGTCTGTGAAGACGATTGCCAGTTGGTCAGCGTATGCTCAGAGTACACGTCCTGGCAATCCGTCTGGCCCTGCGGCCTTGTAAATGTTGACCTGTTTAAAGGTCTCACTCACATTGGCTACGGAGAGCGTGATCACATAGTCATCCGGAACAGCTGATGCTCTCATGCATGTTTCAGTTTTACTTGCCTCGAAGCGAGAATAGTAGTAATTTAGCTAGTCTGGTAGGCTCGTGTCATTGGGCAGCTTGCGACTGTGCTTCCCTTAGTAGTCTGTAATAGTGTGCAAGAACACACTGATTTCACGTGTTTCACAAAAAAGGCTGTCCCACAGATTTGAACGTTCTTAGCATGGCACTTGCTTTACATTTGGGCTCATATCGCGTAAATATCATAACGCACATTATTGGGATTTTTAGACCAACATGCCCTCACTGCAGAATTAGACGTTTATCCACGTTTCTCGAAACTTCAAATTTCAAAGTTACGGGTGAAGTTTAGGCACTCATTCCGAATGGTTAAGGTTTGGGATAGGTTTAATATCCACCACTGGGACCGATCAAGTAACCTTGTATTCCAGAGTCATGGGATTGCGCCCATCGGCCATCCCTGTACACAATGCCCTAGCAAAACCATGGTAATAGCACTCACTGTTGGCCATAATGGCCGGTTTTTAAGGCATTTCCCGACGTCCTCAAGAAATGGATAGACGTCCAATTTCGAAGTAAATCTTGAACAATCTCCCTGGGGACATGGGTAACATCTGCCACCTTAATGTTTTCAAATTATTTATGTATTTTGCTGACCACATTATTGATATAGTGAAAACAGATTTGTTAATCGTGTTTTTTTGTAGAATTCCTGCATAGCGTCCATTGTTTGTCGCGTCACCTAACTCCTTACCTCAAGGAAAAAATGGGCCGATGTGGGGCCTCAAGGGGAAAAAAATGAGCTGGTGTGGTGGCCTAAAGGGAAAAAATGAGCTGGTGTGTTTGAAATGCCAGGGACAATTTCTGGTCCCAGTCCACCCCTGGTGAAGTGACTCTGATGACAACACTATCAGATTAAATGATGACAATAAATGTGTAATGCAACATGGGGTAGTCACTAGTTGATGAGAAAATGCCTGGCAACATACTGGATACATCATAGCACAGAAGGGCTCAGTTTTGAATTAGTTACTTTGTTGTGACCAAGGCTTCCCAAGTGTCCAGACAGTGGAGCAGAGATTGAAAGGAGCACATTGTAGCTGTCACTATTGATTCCGGCCCAGAGCTTTTAACCCTGAAAAGGTTAGAGCATACTCCACTTGAAATGCGCAAACCTATTAACATACAGACAAATCATGCCTGCACTCTGTGGTTATGCCTTTTCTAACTATTCATATCACTTCTCATAACATTCACAGAAGAAAAACTCGAAACATCTCGCCAACACCTACACTACCGGTCAAAAGTTTTAGGAACACCTACTCATTCAAGGGTTTTTCTATTTTTTTAAACTATTTTCAACATTGTAGAATAATAGTGAAGACATCAAAGTTATGAAATAACACATATGGAATAATGTAGTAACCAAAAAAAGTGTTAACCAAATCAAAATATATTTTATATTTGAGATTCTTCAAATAGCCACCCTTTGAATTGATGACAGCTTTGCACACTCTTGGAATTCTCTCAATCAGCTTCATGAGGTAGTCACCTGGAATGCATTTTAATTAACAGGTGTGCCTTCTTAAAATGTTATTTGTGGAATTTCTCTCCTTCTTAATACGTTTGAGCCAATAAGTTCTGTTGTGACAAGGTGGCGGGGGGGTATACACAAGATAGCCCTATTTGGTAAAAGACCAAGTCCATATTATGGGAAGAACAACTCAAAAAAGCTAAGAAAAATGACAGTCCATCATTACTTTAAGACAGGAATGGAAGACCCAGTTAGGATAAGGAGGATAAGGTCATTAGACTTACCAGCCTCAAAAATTGCAGCCCAAATAAATGCTTCACAGAGTTCAAGTAACAGACACATCTCAACATCAACTGTTCAGAGGAGACTGTGTGAATCAGGCCTTAATTGTCAATTTGCTGCAAAGAAACCACTACTAAAGGACACCAATAAGAAGAAGAGACTTGATTTTGAGCCAAGAAATATGAGCAATGGACATTAGACTGGTGGAAATGTGTTCTTTGGTCTGGAGTCCAAATTGGAGATTTTTGGTTCCAACCGATGTGTCTTTGTGAGACGTGGTGTGAGTGAACGGATGATCTCCGCATGTGTATCTCCCACCGTAAAGCATGGAGGAGGAGGTGTTATGGTGTGGGGGTGCTTGCTGGTGACACTGTCTGTGATTTATTTAGAATTCAAGGCACACTTAACCAACATGGCTCCCACAGCATTCTTCAGTGATACGCCATACCATCTGGTTCGGGCTTAGTGGGACTATCATTTGTTTTTCAACAGGACAATGACCCAACACACCTCCTGGCTGTGTAAGGGCTATTTGACCAAGAAGGAGAGTGATGAGTGCTGCATCAGATGACCTGTCCTCCACAATCCCCCGACCTCAACCAAATTGAAATGGTTTGGGATGAATCGTACCGCAGAGTGAAGGAAAAGCAGCCAACAAGTGCTCAGCATATGTGGGAACTCCTTCAAGACTGTTGGAAAAGCATTCCATTTGAACCGGGTTGATAGAATGGCAAGAGTGTGCAAAGCTGTCATCAAGGCAAAGGGTGGCTACTTTGAAGAATCTCAAATATAAAATATATTTTGATTTGTTTAACACTTTCTTGGTTACTACATTATTCCATATGTGTTATTTCATAGTTTTGATTTCTTCACTATTATTCTACAATTTAGAAAATAGTCAAAATAAACAAACATCCTTGAAAGAGTAGGTGTTTTAAAACTTTTGACCAGTAGTGTATTTTATGGGAAAGCTCATTCAGTGCAGCTCAAAAGCTGAGCGCTTCAACCCTCCACCTCACAGTGTGGGTAGTTCTGGCAGAGCCACGTGCAGAAGCATACCGACTGAGTGCAATAGTTTGGTTATCAACAGAGCAAGAAAAATGGACGCACAGCAGTGACGGCCAAATCTCCACGGCTGAGAAAGTTGACTCCTGCCCACCTCTGTTTTATTTAAGAGCTGCATATGTCCACAATGCCTTCCAGGTCTCAATGTATTAAAGGGGATGATCTCGATACAGCTTTAGCCACTTCAGGGTAATGCAAATCACTTTAATATGTTAAGAAGATTAAACTGGATAAATGTCTAGATAATTTTTTGGGGAAAAGCCACATAAACCTCTAGTGTTTTAATTTAGGGGGGGGGGGTGTCAGTTCAGACGATCAACAGAAACCCTCCAAAATCAAATGCGATTGGCTGAAGAAAATGAGGCTTATTCCAGATTTTGCATTTTAAGCTTCTTGGATATAAGACCATCCCACTTCCTTCTTATTATTTAAACACCAACCCTTAGGACAACAAAACACAGGTCACAATCTCATATCTTCGTTATGCTACTCTTGAATTAGATTTGGTTGTTTTGTCTTATTCTGCCTGTGCCAATACTGTATATGGTCTTAATTTTGATCATGAAATGTTGGTATTTTCTAAGGGTTCATAATCTATTGGTAAAAGTYTGAGAGATAACTAAGTAGATATGGTGAAAAGAATATGTAAATTATATCCCTAAGTAGTTCAAACTTTCAATAATAATTTAGATAAAACTATCAACAACCATTGTATTGGTTGATTGGTTTCCCTGGAAATTATTTTGGTTTTATCAAAATCAAAATCATAATTTCCATTTATTTATTACTGAGATATATCAAATTACTGAATTCAATCAGGTATATTCCCAATGCAGGATTGCTTGTCAGTCCTTTTCTATCAGAGGAATTGTGAAACTGAGGGTGTCTGGCTGTCAGCTTGCCGTTCTGTTAAACACGGAAGCTGCACTAGAAATCATTGAGTGTGAAAATAAAAGGGAGAAATGGAACAAAATAATTTAAAGGGATTAACAAATCATTTGCATACCATTTTCACTGCTTCCAAACCACAGGATCAGAGGAATGACAAGGAAGTGATGGCTGCTCCGTCTTATCAGCAACTGCATTCTCGAGAGAGGAACAAAGCCAGCTCAGATCAATCAGAGTTTTCCTTTAAATCAGATATGGAACAGATATTTATTTTGATCAGTTTATTATCTATCAGAGCTACCTCTGATAGAAAGAGAAATAGATGTTCTTATTTCAATTAGGCAAATCGTCTTATTCTTCAAACTAAAATGTGCAGGTTGCCAAATTTGTGTTTACCCCATTTTCCTGACATCGTCTCCATCCAGAGTTAAGACAATAACACCACCAGGAGGGATGGAATGGGGACGGCATTATGGAGACTTTAGCATTAAGAGCAGCCCTGGAGCTATTCTTAAAGAAGGTGAATCAGAGGATTGGGACAGAACTGTAACTAAAGCCAAAGCTGGACTATGGATGAGAAACATAATACAATTTGGGCAAAATACCACAGAGCCAAAGCTTCCTCGTAGGCTGTTAACTTTATAGTCTATGACTTCTTTAACTTTATCATCACTCAGAAACATTTGTGGCACACTAAAGTTTAAATCCAATTGTTCTGTCTCTATAGAGAAGAGATGAGGTGAGGCAAGACATAGGCAGGAACCTGCAGAGAAGAGTCTGAATAAAACAAGCATGATTTGAAATGCCAGTGTTGGATTTCATGGCCACAGACAACTAAACACAAAACACATTTCATGAGACTACCTCCAGACTGAAACTGAAAATATCCTACAGTACATCGTTAATATTATTGCTTATAATGAAGGTGGCTGACGTTGCTCTTGTGGTCTATGCTACAGCATTAGTTTGTTTCTGTGCCCTCAGATAAAATGAAATGTAATCTTGTATGTTTCTCCTAGCATTCACAGCAGCAAATGCACTTTCCTGTGCAGATTATGAATCTCTGTTCAAACAGATCTGAGAGTCAACTGGCTAAACTGGCAAGACGGAGCTGCAATTTKAATGATATTCACAAAGACCACAGGTTGGGTACTAACTGTCTTTTCATCTTCCTCTTCAGTTGTCTTTGCTCTTGATTCTTTCTGTTTTACCCCACCAGAATGGAGCGAACTGGTCATTGTGAAAATGCATGACCAGGGTTCACTGAAAGTAGCGGACACATTTGGACAATAATCCAGGATTTACAACATGTTATACGTCTGCTCGCATACTAACCTGGCCTTAGCCATTCACACCACATCGGTATTCCCCTGCTCTGCCCTTACACACCACCCCCATTGGTGATAAAAACATAATTTCATGGTAATTGAAAGCATATTTTACTCATAGTCACTGTGTAATACTACGCAAGAGAGGGAAGGAGAAAAAGAGAAAGAAAAAACAAGATAATGTCACATCTACTCCTCTCTGGTGCTCGCTGTTGCCACCCCAGTTGTCTAATCATTACGCACACCTGCCACCATCGTTACGCATATCTGCGCCTCATGACACTCACCTGGACTCCATCACTTTCGTGATTACCTCCCCTATATCTGTCACTCCCCTTGGTTCTTTCCTCTGGTGTTATTGACTGTTTGGGTTTCATGTCTGTACGTTTTTCCTGTTTCTTGTTTTGTACCATGTTCTATTTATTAAATTATTCACTCCCTGTACTTGCTTCCCGACTCCCAGTGTACACGTTACAGAATAACACCTCCCCGAAGGGGAGCATCAGGGAGTGTTTGTTTTTGTTTCTGGTGACTTCGGGTCCATATGCCGCTGCCGAGCAACCGGGGATGCCTCAGCTGGCTCGTCAAGTTTTCAGGATTCGGTTGGCTCGGTAGGCTCCCATGCCTCAGCTGCCTCGTCAGGCTTCCATATCTCAGCCGGCTTTAAAGGTTCCCGTGCCTCGGCTGGCTCGACAGGTTCTCAAGACTCGGTTGGCTCATCAGGTTCCCCGCGCCTCAGCAACTGGGCCATTCATGGTCCTTGAGACAGTCTCTCTGATCGGCGTCCTGCGGCTGGAGCCGTGTGTCAAGGAGGGGGTACTGTCATGTCTATTCCCGCTCCTTTCTAGTGCTCATTGTCTAATCATTACGTGTACCTGTGCATCATGACACTCACTTTCTTGATTACCTCACCTATAATTTTTATTTTTTATTTTTTACCTTTAACTAGGCAAGTCAGTTAAGAACAAATTAAAATATCTGTCACTCCTTTCGTTCTTTCCTCAGATGTTATTGACTCTGTTTGGGTTTCATGTCTGTACACTTTTCTTGTTTTGTACCATGTTCTATTTCTTAAAAATTATTCACTCCCTGTACTTGCTTCCAGACTCCCAGCGTACACGTTACAAATAAGGATAAGAATACTGCCAGTACTGTAGCAATAGGGAAAGTCATAATAATTGAGTGAGGGGTAGAGACAGAGGAATACAGAAAGAGAGGTCAAGAGGGGTAAATGAGCAAGCTGGAACATCACCACAATGCTCACCTCAACCCAACACAGCAGTCCACTCAACCAGGGCAAACTTCATAGGTTAACATAGGCTGCTATGCTATCTGGGCTTTGCAGTATGGGGGTCTGTACAGCATTGTACACAACATGAAAATCATTCCTCTTTGTGGAAACGGAGAGGAACACCGACAGATTCGGGGATTCGAACCGCAACCTTTTGGTTACTGGCTCAATGCTCTTCACCCATCAGAGTCTAAGCTGGGGGGGGGTTCAACTAAGCTATATGGAATTGCTTTAAAAGGTCATACCAAGGATCATTTAGCTATTTGATTTAGAATTTTAAGACCCCTTGAAGTATCCCAAAAATATATATTAAAATGATTTTGGGTCTTACTGCTATTAGCCCATATAAGTGCATTGAATAACATATTCACTACATGGAACAAGAGTTCCAAAAAAATATCAAAGTAAATTTCTTCTGAAGTGTCTCTCTTAACCCCATATTTTTTGGCAATAAACAGTCTCCATATATACTTCCATTCATTTTTTTCAACTGGTACCAGGGGACATTCAGACGAGTCTTGTGAGGCCTGTGGTTGTCCTAGAGCAAAACAACTGACATGTTCGTGAGAGTCTCACCTTTGCACAGAGGGGTTACCGTGTAGCCCAAACGGTTCGGATYCTACAGACAGAAGTTGGCAGTTCGGCCGTACCAACTTCCGACAAGTCTCCTGACACTTGTGGAGGTAGTAGAGCAAAACGGAGATAATAGTAATAATAGTTTGCAAGCCAAACCATTCGGACGCTACAGACGATTTTGTGAGAAGACTGATTTTCATTTTCATGATTTTTGATGTCTCATGGTCTGACAAACATCGCTGTAGCTCTGTCACCTTTACGAAAGTTCGACATAGGCGGATGCGATGTATTGAGACACATCCAATGCAAAACAAACTGATATATCTAGTTTAAACTGACAGATTTTATGCTAATTCGATTTCAGAGGGGGCGCGGAAATCAACTACAGGTTTTTTTTTAACCTCTAGGCTATCTTYCCTCTCTCCATTCAACTGAATATGCATAATCAATCCATCGCTTCTAGTATCAGCGGTAATGCTTTACTCTTTAGAGCATTCCATGAATCATACAAGTTGTGTAAGAATGGGTGATGACTGAATAAAGTGGGTCACAGGTCAGCTTAACAGGGTTGTTATTATGACAAACTGGACCATTAGCTACGGAAATAAACACCCTCAATCTTGGCTAAATGAGATGCTGTAATCCTACCAGCCAACTACACCCACTTGATGACACGAGACAGACATCACGTTTAATTTGCAGACCTTGGGTCTCATGTTATGATAACTAATGGTATTGTGAAGTATCCTCAGACATCTAAATATAAATTGCTGACTCTTCCGCTGAATGAGGACGATCGCCTACAGAAATTCAAATCCACATCTCTGCGCTCTTCCATCCCCAACAGGAAGACCTTTCAGGAATCCTGCATGGGTGGACGTGTAGGCTTTCCTGGGAATGACAGGGTCTGTTGGAGAGGAACCCCACCCTCGCGTTCTCCACCATGCCAAGGCTGGTGAGAGTGGGCAGCTAGCACTGAAACGGCAGCCTGCCGTGGGCACTGCCAGGCTTAATGCTGCCCTGTCGTCATCAGAGGCTTGCAGAAAAGAACACTGAGATTCACCAAAAAAAGAGGAGGGGGATCGTCGAATTTAAATCCTCTCTCAACGCCCCCACATGGTTTAGCAAAGCGTAAAAAATCATTCACACAGTGAGACAGAAAGAGAGAGAAAAAGATATTGAGAGAAATAGAGAGGAAACAGCTATTAGCAGCAGTAAGCAAGCTCAAGAGATCATAGTGAGGCAGTTCTAATCGCAGTAATGGTTTAAGCCCTCATACCCTCCACCAGATGTGGAAAGAAACATCTCCACAAAAACCAAAATCCCCATGCCTAAGACTGTGCCCTGTGGCTCTGGGCCCTTCTCAAAAACCAAACTCCACAACTGACTTACATTTTAGAATACCAAGGAAGTGAAGAGTACTCCAGAGGCTAGATTTGCTTAAACAAAGCTGAAAATATTGATTTACAATCTTACAGTTACTGTAAGTTGATGCACAACTGATACCTTAATGCAAAGCTCACAAGTTCAAGTAGTGTAGCTGCACAATAGACAACACACAGCCTAAACACTTCTTATTGATGGACGGTAGGTGAGCCAACAAATTTGTTCACTTTTTTCACTTGAAATGTGATTTGCCTTGGTAGTGAAAAGTATGCAAATATTTACCATTAAAGCAGTAGATGGTGAATGTCATCCACATAAATAATACTAAACGCAAAACACTTCTACATATTCTTGTGTGTGTTCAATGGCCCATGTTGTTGTACAGACTATTCATGGAAGCATTCTGTGGAATAGATTTAAGCACACTATTCCCAAGGGGACCCTCTGTGATCCTAATATATTTCCCACGGGTTATCATTAAATGATAAACATAACTTCAATCACTCCCAAGGAGTTTGTCCATAGCCCACTCTTGACCCTCATTAACACTTCATGACATCAAAAAAGTGAAATATAAAGGAATGTGTAACAGCACGTAGGTTTTTAAATCTACCGCCAACTGAAACAAACTCCTAGTGCTATCAACAAGCATTTCAACTCATCATATTATATCATTACTACTTCACATCCACATAATAGATGCTTATGGTGCTTTACGGCTCAATTAGTCATTTCAAAATGCATTGCAACAACATACGTACAGCCTCTCCAAATGGGAAACTAAATTCAAGTCATGTGGTGAATCATTACTTTGTAGTGTGGACAAGGAAATCTGTTGTTTCTGTGGGCCTTTGCTTTTGTTTTTGGTAATAAAAACCTATTTAGAGGCAGCGTTTGCTGGACTTCTGCCCATTCCGCTCCATTACAATTACTCAGCAGGCTAGCATCGGGGTAATGAAGAGGGTGTCACAGTGGGTGGACCTGACAGTGACTGACCACTGCTCTGGAGCTCTGTTCTGTTCCTCAGCCACTGGCTCCTGCAGTGGGCCCTAATGGCACTGCTGGCAGTACTACAGTGACAGCAACATACACGCTGTAGACCTACCTACCGCAGAACAAACACACGTGTACTGTACAGTAGTGCACTACCTGTATGAAACCTCCTGCTCAAGCCTCAGCTAGTACTGTATGTGTTTTTAAAAGTGTCAGGGGAAAAGGGAATTACATTTCAAAGCCCAGTAAATAAAGTTTGTATTGATTTGATCTAACATGTAATCTGTTTTGCTGTCTGCCACCGATTCTGGCAATAAAAGGGAATTATGTAAGACAGTATTTTAGATAATACGACCATACATCAATTGAAGTTTGGCTGACATAAGGGCAATAGATCACTGCTTAGCTCTAGAATTTATAAACTACCTCCTAAATTGAGGTGGCTTTCAATTTTAGTTTTCGATTTAAAGACAGAATTTTGTCTGAGTTGATTTGTTTTGTGTTTAGTTTGTCTAAGGGGTGCTCTAGATCTCTCAAACTGAACCACACTTGCCATTGGGCCGATTCCAAAACGAATACATTGCTCAACAGTACACTTGCAGGGTTTCACACCTGTTCAGACCATTGTTTTATATACAGTTATGGCAGGAAATCATCTGCCACACAGTTGGCTGTGATATTAGGAGCTACTGATACACTATATTTTGTTCTCTTTCACATCATATCTTCATCTTTGGTCATAATGCTGAATGCACATGAATATGAGTAGAATAATGCATATCAAGGGATGTGCTGGTGGTGTCACCTTTTGCTAACATGATAAATGACAGTATGATTATTTCATAGTTTGCCACTATATCAAATTCAAAATAATTTAATTTCCACATTGTATCTTGAAAATCTGCATTTTTGAACTGAGTCAAATTCATACTGATAATACAGTAATAAAATAATGTATGCTGTTACATACAATGGTTTACAATTTTAAAGCATATTATACCGTATCTTAGTGATTTAGTGAAGCAGACTTTATATTCCAGTGATTTTATTCRCAATAAAATAAAACATTCTTCTATGATGTAATTACTGAATCATCTGCAGCTATCACAAAAAGACGAGTAATACAGTGATACTTTTTTTTTGCTTACGGTACTGTAGTGAGTAGAAACAACATAACTGAAAAATCTGTTCAGTATAGTTCTACGATTTAGATTAAAACGTATTTAAAATCCTCCACATTTATTTGTCTGTATTTTAATTATGTACAGAACATGTCAAATCTATATAAAAATGTAGAAATTAGATTTCAAATCACAATGCAGGTCTGGCTAAGAAACATTTGGCTAAAATATAGYGTGCTTGCACCACCCTCTGGTAAACATTGGTTATAACAACACTGACAACGGAGAAGAATGTGAAGGCTCAGAGAAGCACATAAACCAAAGTAAAAAATAGGTTATGGTGACAGAGGCCTAGTGTTGTGTCATTAATTGATTAGAGAGTTTGGATAATACATTTATTGTACACACTGAAGACACACAATTGCTCATAATCACTGCATTGAAGGACTTAGGCTCAAACAATTATTTTAAATTGTTTTACTTAGATGTACATCTATGTGCTTTAGTACTCTCTAGTGTTTAAATAAAGAAGTTAATTGAATGGTATTTTTGAATCAGATACATTACAGATTCCTCACCTTTTTAGTGCTGGCTAGACGGGTGTATCTATGGAGCACCCTGTTCTTTGCTGATCTTCTCTCTGATTTGATGATCCCAGGGAATATCAGGCACTTGTTGATGTCCAGTTCTGGATCAGTCAACTCTACCCTCCCAATTAAAAAAATAAGTTGGTTACTTACATCTCCCAATCTCATCCCTGATTAAGAAGAGAGTAGTGCAGGATTATATAAAAACAAATGTTTTTGTAAAGGGCAAAGCATTCTGAGATGAGATATTCCCCAAAAATATACAGTATTTACATCAGGGGTGTCAAACTGACTTTGTCCCAGGGCCACATTCGGTCTTCAAAGAGGTCCGGAGCCTCACTGAAAATGTGTCAAAAGTGGCCAAATATACTATCCATTGTTTTTAGAAAGTGTATAAATGTAGGTCCATTATCATTTCTACAGGGTTTTGATTGGATTATAGTCATGTTAAAGTGTATAAATGTAGGTCCATTATCATTTTTCTACAGGGTTTTGATTGGATTATAGTCATGTTAAAGTGTATAAATGTAGGTCCATTATCATTTCTACAGGTTTTGATTGGATTATAGTCATGTTAAAGTGTATAAATGTAGGCCATTATCATTTCTACAGGTTTTGATGGATTATAGTCATGTTAAAGTGTATAAATGTAGGTCCATTATCATTTCTACAGGGTTTTGATTGGATTATAGTCATGTTAAAGTGTATAAAATGTAGGTCCATTATCATTTCTACAGGGTTTTGATTGGATTATAGTCATGTTGTTTTTCAACTCTTGATGATCGGCTATGAAAAGCCAACTGAAAATTATTCATGATTATTATTTGACCATGCTTGTCACTTATGAACATTTTTGAACATCTTGGCATAGTTCTGTTATAATCTCCACCCGGCAAGCCAGAAGAGGACTGGCCACCCCTCATAGCTGGTTCTCTCTAGGTTTCTTCCTAGGTTTTGGCCTTTCTAGGGAGTTTTTCCTAGCCACCGTGCTTCTACACCTGCATTACTAGCTGTTTGGGGTTTTAGGCTGGGTGTCTGTACAGCACTTCGAGATATTAGCTGATGTACGAAGGGCTATATAAAATAAAATTGATTGATTGATTTGATGTTAAAGTGTATAAATGTAGGTCCATTACATTTCTTACAGGTTTTGATTGGATTATAGTCATGTTAAAGTGTATAAATGTAGGTTCATTATCATTTCTACAGGTTTTGATTGGATTATAGTCATGTTAAAGTGTATAAATGTAGGTCCATTATCATTTCTACAGGTTTTGATTGGATTTATAGTCATGTTAAAGTGTATAAATGTAGGTCATTATCATTTCTACAGGGTTTTGATTGGATTATAGTCATGTTAAAGTGTATAAATGTAGGTCCATTATCATTTCTACAGGTTTTGATTGGATTATAGTCATGTTAAAGTGTATTTGGAAGGTTGTGGTGATTTCCAAGTGGAGTGGAGAAATGACAACAAGTAGGGCACTGACATTATCCATTGGATAATTTGTAAAGTTTAACTTTTTTTGTTGGTCTGTATTAAAATAAAATATACACTATATATACAAAAGTATGTGGACACTAGAGGTCGACTGATTAATCGGAATGGCCGATTAATTAGTGCCGATTTCAAGTTTTCATAACAATCGGAAATCGGTAATTTTGGATGCCGATTTTTTTATATATCTTTTTTACACCTTTATTTAACTAGGCAGGTCAGTTAAGAACACATTCTTATTTTCAATGACSGCCTAGGAACGGTGGGTTAACTGTCTTGTTCATGGGCAGAACGACAGATTTTTACCTTGTCAGCTCAGGGATTCAATCTTGCAACCAATGCTGACCAGACCGGACACGTCGCGTGTGCGAGCGTCGCAAAATAAATTTAGAAATCCTTGTTATTCAATTATTGCACCCACACTGCTCGCTCGCATGCGCCAACGAGCGTCTGCGACGCCAAGGGCTAAAATAGAACTCATTCCTATTTCTGACGCAGATCGCGCTGCAAGTCCTGCCTCTCCCATCTCCTCATTGGTTTATAGAAGCAGGTATGAAAGACGAACTGTTTTGCCGGTAGTCGTGGTAATACAATGAAAGTTTAGATGCGATCACCATATAAATTAAACAATGAAAAAGCCTGGAAGGAGGATAGATGACTAGAAACGATTCGGTTGGCCGTTTTATGTGTGGATTAATTGTCGGAGTATTTCAGTATTTCAGTATTGTGCATTTCAGGTAAAATAACAACTCAATGTTTATATCCCAGGACAAATTAGCTAGCAACAGCAAGCTAGCTAAATAGTACAAATTAACGTTAGCTAGCAGGTGCAAGCTAACTAGCTAAATTGCCACACATGTTTAATGCTTTTCGACCTGTCCCCAAATTAATGTCATTGGTTCAGAGTTTGTTTTGTTATTTTAACCTGCGTGTCGTGATCGCGTTTGGTGTGGGGGGGCAAAATACATTTATGCACGATAGCGCACGATGGCGCATGATGGCGCATGATGGCACACGCGCGCAGCCGGTTTGGGTTCCGTGTGGTTAACTAGTCCAACGCGCTAACCACCTGCCTCACGAGGAGCCTGCCTGTTACGCGAATGCAGTAAGAAGCCAAGGTAAGTTGCTAGCTAGCATTAAACTGATCTTATAAAAAACAATCAATCAATCATAATCACTAGTTATAACTACACATAGTTGATGATATTACTAGTTTATCTAGCGTGTCCTGCATTGCATATAATCGATGCAGTGCGCATTTGCGAAAAAGGACTGTCGTTGGCTCCAACGTGTACCTAACCATAAACATCAATGTCTTTCTTAAATTCAATACACAGAAGTATATATTTTTAAACCTGCATATTTAGCTAAAATAAATCCAGGTTAGCAGGCAATATTAACCAGGTGAAATTGTGTCACTTCTCTTGCGTTCATTGCACGCAGAGTCAGAGTATATGCAACAGTTTGGGCCGCCTGGCTCATTGCGAACTAATTTGCCCGAATTTTACGTAATTATGACATAACATTGAAGGTTGTGCAATGTAACAGGAATATTTAAACTTATGGATGCCACCGTTAGATAAAATAAGTAACGGTTCCGTATTTCACTGAAAGAATAAACATTTTGTTTTCGAGATGATAGTTTCCGGATTCGACCATATTAATGACCTAAGGCTCGTATTTCTGTGTGTTATTCTGTTATAATTAAGTCTATGATTTGATAGAGCAGTCTGACTGAGCGATGGTAGGTACCAGCAGGCTCATAAGCATTCATTCAAACAGCCCTTTAGTGCGTTTTGCCAGCAGCTCTTCGCAATGCTTCAAGCATTGAGCTGTTTATGACTTCAAGCCTATCAACTCCCGAGATTAGGCTGGTGTAACCGATGTGAAATGGCTAGCTAGTTAGCGGGGTGCGTGCTAATAGCGTTTCAAACGTCACTCGCTCTGAGACTTGGAGTAGTTGTTCCCCTTGCTCTGCATGAGTAACGCTGCTTCGAGGTGTTCCTGGTTCGAGCCCAGGTAGCGGCGAGGGGAGGGATGGAAGCTATACTGTTACACTGGCAATACTAAAGTGCCTATAAGAACATCCAATAGTCAAAGGTATATGAAATACAAATCGTATAGAGAGATAGTCCTATAATTCCTATAATAAATACAACCTAAAACTTCTTACCTGGGAATATTGAAGACTCATGTTAAAAGGAACCACCAGCTTTCATATGTTCTCATGTTCTGAGCAAGGAACTTAAACGTTAGCTTTCTTACATGGCACATATTGCACTTTTACTCTCTTCTCCAACACTTTGTTTTTGCATTATTTAAACCAAATTGAACATGTTTCATAATTTATTTGAGGCTAAATTGATTTTGATGTATTATATTAAGTTAAAATAACTGTTAATTCAGTAATGTTGTAATTGTCATTATTACAAATATTTTTATTTTTTTTATTTTAAATCGGCCGATTAATCGGTATCGGCTTTTTTTGGTCCTCCAATAATCGGTATCGGCGTTGAAAAATCATAATCGGTCGACCTCTAGTGGACACCCCTTCAAATGAGTAGATTCGGCTATATTTCAGCCACACTCATTGCTGACAGGTGTTTAAAATTGAGCACACAGCCATGCAATCTTCATAGACAAACATTGGCAGTAGAATGGCCCGTACTAAAGAGCTCATTGACTTTCAACGTGGCACCCTCATAGGATGCCACCTTTCCAACAAGTCAGGTCATCTAATTTCTGCCCTGCTAGAGCTGCCTCGGTCAACTGTAAGTGCTGTTATTGTGAAGTGGAAATGCCTAGGAGCAACAACGGCTCAGCCGTGAAGTGGTAGGCCACACAAGCTCATTGAATGGGACCGGCAAGTGCTGAAGCGATACCGCGTAAAAATGGTCTTTCCTCAGTTGCAATACTCACTACCAAGTTCCAAACTGCCTCTGGAAGCAACGTCAGCACAAGAACTGTTCGTCGGGAGATTCATGACAGGTTTCCATGGCCGAGTAGCAGCACACAAGCCTAAGATCAGCATGCGCAATGCCAAGCGTCGGCTGGAGTGGTGACAAGCTTGCCGCCATTGGACTCTGGAGCAGGGGGAAACGCGTTCTCTAGAGTGATGAATCCCGCTTTACCATCTGGCAGTCCAACGGACAAATCTGTGTTTGGCAGATGCCAGGAGAACGCTACCTTCCCCAATGCGTAGTGCCAACTGTAAAGTTTGGTGGAGGAGGAATAATGGTCTGGGGCTGTTTTTCATGGTTCGGGCTAGGCCCCTTAGTTCCAGTGAAGGAAAATCTTAACGCTACAGCATACAATGACATTCTAGACGATTCTGTGCTTTCAACTTTGTGGCAACAGTTTGGGGAAGGCCCTTTCCTGATTCAGCATGACAATTCCCCCGTGCACAAAGCGAGGTCCATACAGAGAATGGTTTGTCGAGATCGGTGTGGAAGAACTTGACTGGCCTGCACAGAGCCATGACCTCAACCCCATCGAACACCTTTGGGATGAATTGGAACGGCGACTGTGAGACAGGCCTAATCACCCAACATCAGTTCCCGACCTCACTTATGCTCTTGTGGCTGAATGGAAGCAAGACCCCGCAGCAATGTTCCAACATCTAGTGGAAAGCCTTCCCAGAAGAGTGGAGGCTGTTATAGCAGCAAAGGGGGGACCAACTCCACTTTAATGCCCATGATTTTGGAATGAGATGTTCGACGAGCAGGAAAAGCTGTTCGGCTCAGCCGAAGATAATTTATTATATTGCTCAGCTTAGTTGCGACTGTCGAAGAGGAAGAACTTTGCAGGTGTTTCTGATGAAGAAACAATGCCATTCAAATAAAACCCAGCCCTGAAAAGTATTAGCAGGTCATATCATAGAGGAAACACACGGCATTGGCACAGAAAATTTCCCAAGTTACCACTTCGGATTTCCAACTTCAACCCCAAATATATCAATCTTTGACTAAAACTATGACTTATTGACTTAAATCCTTTTGCAAAATCGTGGGTAAGCTATGGGCATCGTCTTTCAGCTGAAAGAAAGTTAATTTCCGCTCGTGGGAGTTTAAAACTGCAAAATGATTAGAATTGCATTCAATTAGTAATAACATTTCAGAAATTTCCCTCCGCCCCATGACAAAATGTGTAGAATTGCAGAAGATTAACTTTAAAAACGTACATTTTTCTATCTGCTGTCATGACAGGGGCCATTAAAATATTTTGCAGCGAGGTGGGGCGCCCCCGAACCAAATCTGGCTTAAGTCCCCCAGAAATGCTAGAACCGGCCCTGCCTAGATGACTGGAGAAGTCAGATCATTACGGTAATCAACACCCTGTTTGGTGATTGGACCACTTTCTATAGGATCTGAGTCATACACAAAGACATCTGTGTGCAGGCTGCTACTTTATATTTATTACATAAACACTATTTACACATTTCAAGAACACATGCTACAGAACTCAAGATCTACAGCTCCTAACAAACAATACAAACATCTGTAACTCTCCATAACAACAAAAATAAATACCTGTTGACGAGCAAAAATGTCAGACCAGGCTATAAACACTGAGAAAAGATTCAAGTTTTGAATTCAACCATTTCAATACAAGTCTTGTTTATAACTATGCAACTGATTGTGCAGCAGATTGGTGTCCTGGTACTGCTACAAGCTCCCTTTGGTTTGTGCTTCTCTGCAGCAGTGATATAGCACCTAAACACATGGAAAAGGGCTTTAAAAGTTCTGAGTTATAACTTTATTTTTATCTAGTCATAATATATTTGCAATTAACACCTGAAGTTGCCTACTCGTCTAAGAATATGAGCTGTGTACATGTCATACCTCCTTATACAATTCGATGAAAATCAAAGCTAAGGCTCTCAGTCTACATAATGCAATGTGCATTTATGGTTTAAACAACACTGGTATGCCTATGTCCTGCATAGTGTACGTGAAATATTGAAATATGTACAGCTAAAAGCTTGTTTTATTTTCTCGGGCACATTATAACAGGCAGTTGTAAAACAATTGGCCATTATCTATGTTTTTGATTTATAATCCAACTTCTAATTCCCACACCAAGTCAATGCCATCCATTGTAATGATAATACTGATATTTCTCCATAGTGAAGTTAATGATCAGAAAACAAATTAGAATTGGTATTCTCTGCATTAATTTGATGGGGATGTGCTGACTTTTGTAATTGATTAATGTGTTTTCTAGAGCGGGCTTGTCATCGTGTTAGTCTATTGGTGTGGTGAAAAGTGGTTTACTACTAAACATTCCGATCAGAGAATGAAAATATTAAATCAAAACATTGTCTAAATTAACAAAAGCACAGGCTCACAATGCTTTCAAGTGTACACACATTAATGCCACACTCAGATATGTACACTTACACATAAACAAAGCCTTCAGTACCATGGTGCATTGACACATCTTTAGTACACACAAACTAGTGACCACAGTAACAATATCTACATTCAATGTCTCTCACACACTATACATTAAGGCATGAGGTGTCTTCTTGGATGCAGTGCATTAGCAGAAGAGGGTTAATTGAGATATCAACTCAAATGTATTTCAACCACAGCATGTAAATGCGGATTGTCAAGTGGAATGGAAAAAAATGAAAAAAAGGAACAAAGGCCTGATTCAAAACATACATCTTCTAAGGGTAAATTTGTTAAAATATATGATTAATACAATATTTCAAAGTGAGACAGTGGTTCATTGATGCATTTACCAATTTGACAAAACACAACAAAACCATTTTACAGACCAACAATTCCAAAACAAGGAATAATTTCACTACTTGGTAAAAACAGAACATTGACGACTAAACAAGCCTACATACTCGGATGTCCAGTGCAATACAGAATGATCCAAGTGATTATGAGTTGGGATGGTATGCCAAGTGATTAATCCTTTTACAAGATACACATGTCAAACCTGCCTTTTTCAATTAGATTATAGCAACAAATCACATATGAACTTGATCTAAAAATGTAAAGCTACTGCCTTGTGCTCCTGCACTGCCATAATCTATACCTTAAATTACAGATGACACATCTATATGAGCCTTGTACATGCAGTCTATTTGTATAATTGAGCATTTAAACAACATTCTGAGATATCATGTTAGATTTGTAAGTGGATTCATGGCATTTAAATGACTGTAAAGCTCGTTTTAGTGATGTCATAAGGGATGTAGGCTATATTTTCTAAGTGCATGAAGGAGAACAATATCCTACAAGTAACTTACATTATCTTACAAAAAGCTATGTCTACAATCTATTATTTTATATATATATATATATATATATCTTTTTACAAGCAAATTCTTGACAATAATGTTTATTGGCTGGGAGGGTGCTCTGTGTCATATTTTCCTTCTCAAGCCATAGAGCCACTTCTTTTGATCTGAAAGCAGTTTGCCTGCATACCATACATGTAACCGGAGGTCAGCACAAGCACTGGAGAAATCTGAAAAAACTATCCATAAAACAAACAAAATCTAGTAGACTATCACACCTTACAATAAGTTGCCCAAATAGCGCAAAACAACATGGATTTTCAATTTCCTTGATAAGTTAGCAGCATTCATAATTATGTGTGTGAAACAAGTCAAGTTTTGTTATTATTTCTGGTCACCACCGGCATTCCATAGTAATTCCAGGGCACTGCAATGGAGACAACTTCATGTAAAGTGTTGCTAGAAATCAGTAATCCACTTTTGATATACACCTGCTGTAAATACTCACAATAATAAATGAGCACCATGCTTATAAATCAAAACAATACTGTGGGTTGTCGTTGGTGAAATGACAACAGGGATATAAACATCCTCTTCAGATATCTCTTCAGCGTACACTGAGGATTTAAATTCATCTTCCTATCAACTTGTCTTGTAGTGCTGTTATTTTTCTCATCCTATGATCATCTCTCCAAGCCCATTTAGACTGTTTGAAGCTTGTCAGACACATGTGTGTCCAGTACTGTAATGGCCTCGGTGCTCTTCTCATCAGAATGCTGATATATACAGGTGGTGCTCTCACCTCTCTTGAGAAGAGTCCAGTAGCAGGGTGTGACGAGGAATTTATACCCAGACACGAGACAGTCTCCTGTATGTGTACGTCTGAAATAACCAATGACATGCAATCACAGGGATACCCTATAAGCATAATGTCAAACTTCTAAAAGGCAAGGTCACTGCCATTACAGACAGACAAGCCTAAGACACCACCGTCCAAGAGGGGAACTGCTGTACATGTGGATTCTCCAAGTCCAAGAGTTGGCCTATTGGTTTCTGAAATGCACCAGATCCATTGCTATAATGTAGAATGTTCCGGTTGATAGTGGCATTCACCATAAAGCTGTGGGGTCCAAGATACGGGGATAAATATATCAGACTGTCCTGATAAGGTACAATTGACGATTTTAAGGAAAAGGAAACTTGGTAGTGCAAAGCTATTCCATTGTTGCAACACATAGTGGTGAGCTTTGTTTGTGTTTGTTGGCGTTTCAAAAGCAAATGCTGAACAATACTCTGTGATTCAGGTTCTCTTGCATCTTGTCAAAAGACAAATGTGGCCGTGTAAAAGAAAGCCCTTTTCTGACATGTAGCCACACGTCACAACACAGGGGTCGTGTATACACTCACATCAATGTCAGCTGTGCAAGTTGTACAGAAAAATGCAATATACAATAACTGTACAAAAGAGGACAGGAGTCAAATCTCCGCTGTTTTCATTTAAGTCGTAATTCGGGACAGACTTAGTGGTTCCCAGTAGTCAGATGATCTAAGGGGATGTCCTATATGACTTGAATAGATTCATCTTAATGCAGACCTAATGCATTTTGTTGATATTTCTGGTTGAGTGATTATAATTGTACTGTARACATCCTGGTTTGGTAGATTGTGCAAACACTTAAGGGCAAGAAAGTGTTATCACTGAGATATGATTTCTGTGTTACTTTGCTGGTCATTGGTCTTTGCTATGCCTGTTGCAGCTGATAAGCACTTGGTTGTCAATTCAAGTCAGTCAATGGTTATCATGAGCTTAGGATCACAGTTTGAAGCAAAGCCCCTTCATAACTTGCTCAGTTCTCCCCCTGGTGGTGTATGCAGGAATATCAACAACATATTGAGCAGTCACCAGCACCATCTACCTTGCCTTGTTCATAAGGTTTAAGTCACTGATCTTTAAGGTTTAAGCTTCATTGTCTTTGCATGGATATGCTAACACAAAAAGAAAGACACTAATTTCGTTCATTATCGGATTTAGCTGACCCTGCAAACCTGGGGGAGTGTAGCTTGGCTGCAGATGCAAAACAGAAATGAGGGAGGGAGAGGTGAGGGCCTGAATGAGTGGGCCTAGTGTCTGGCCAACAGTGCTGATTCTCCACTTTCCCAAGTCATCTCTACAGATCCCCCCCAGAGGGCCTTGCCTGTAACCCGAGTGCCAATCAGACGACAGCATTGGAACCAGAAGAGGCGGAGTTGGCAGAGGGAGAAGAGGGAAAGTTCCAGAAGAGCCACTTGCGTTTACACTGTCTCCTCTGGTACAGGTAGTCCTCCTTGTCCCGCTCCTTCCTTGCTCTCTGGTAGTGGTCATCCTCCTTCAGGAACCACACTGGTGGCCAGCGGTGCTTCTCAAAGTAGTCCTGGTTGTCTGCAAGAGGCATGGCTCAACAGCTTAAGCAACATCAAATGCAGACAGATGTGCAGACACAAATGCTTCATATAATGATAACTTCTCTATAAACCCTGCATTGATGTAAAGGGGAGATTCAAATGACAGTCGTAGTTTCACGCACATACAGGCCTCTTTAGTTAGTATTTCACTTGCATTACCTGTAGACGTGGCCTTCATGTCTCGAGGAAACTTGCGGCACACACTATTATAGTTGGTGCAGATGTGGTGAAGGCACCAGCCAGTTAGCTGTTGGGCACAATGGAACTGCCAGAGAGACACACGATATTATAGAAGACCTTATTCCACACGTGCTAACTTTTTACARTTAAAAGTGTAACACTTGTTAAAGAAATTAGCATTAGAAATAGAAACACTTGTGAGATTGGAGAAAAACAGTATAAAGAATAAATACACTCATGGAATTGGAATAGGAACAAGGCCTCCATCTTACCTGAGCCATCTCCAGGTATAACAGCACATCTCCGTCAATATCAGCCCCCATCATAGCAGCCTCCATCAGCACTGTCACTGTGTAGAGTTCTGAAACAGAGGCATAACGTGCAGGGTATCCCAAGAACAACAGAATAATAATAATAATTTGCAGTAATTATGATAATTGTATTGTCAGGTTTTCTGATGATACCGCCATTCTTGGTCTGATGTATAAACATGCTGATACTACTGTGTACAGGTCAGAAATTCAAAGGTTTGTCAAGTGGTGTGATGAGCACCATCTCATCCTTAATGTAAAGAAAACAGAGAAGATAGTGTTTGACRCCAAATCTGTTGGTGACCATGTGRCTGTGGTTGTCCACAATGCCAACATAGCACAGGTTAGTTTGTACAGGTACCTGGGTGTATATATGGACAATGTGCTGAGCTGGAAGGTCCAAGTAAAGAGTGTCTGCTCCAGAGTCCAACAACACCTCTACTTCCTATGGCTTTTTGGAGTTGGACAGAAAATAATTATCCTGATCTACCATGCGGTCATAGAGATATTCAACTGAAATCTCAAATTGCCCACCTGATACAAACTGCCATGAAGGTCATGGGTGTGAGGTAGCATCATTTCTGATCCCTCCCATGTACTTCACTCTGAGTATCAACTCCTCCCCTCAGGCAGACGCTATAGGGTCCCTACTTGTAAGCTGAACAGATACTGTATAAGCACTCCTTCATTCCTATGTCCATCAAATACCGAAACAGCAATACTGTAAGTCAACCTGAGCTATGTTAGTACACCACTGACAGAATATAAGGGAATGTGCAACGTATTATGTATTTGGCTATATGAGAAGTGTACAAAATGTATAATAAGAGTAATATGTAGTGTATATATTATGTTGAGTGTGTAATGTACAGAGGCTATTTTGTTTACAGCAGTAATGTGTCTAAGACAATTTTTCCTTCTGGGACATTGAAGATCATCCTATCCTATAAAACCCAGTCTGTCACTGTGCACATTGCCAAATCTAACTTGCAACAGAATTATTCAAGTAACAGAAACAACTCTCTCAACACACATATTAGCGTAATAGACACTATGAAGAGAAGGAAAAAGAGAGGGAAGTGTGTGTTAAACTATAAGTGTGCATGTCTAGTGTTGCACAGATGTGGCTTTGTGTATGAGGGTGTGCTCAAAAACAAGTAGATACCCGTTAGTGCAACTAGGTGTGGGAGGCAAAGACGGTTGGCAAGAACAATGAGCTCCATGGCATCCAGGTCAGTGCGGGAACAGAAGCGCCCAGTGTACAGGTACTCCAGCACAGCCCTCATACAGCTGCGAGTCGTGTTAGGAAACAGCACCTGAGACAAAAGGCACAGATCGACATCATTCTTCCCGTTCCTATTCACTAGTGTATTCTACTGTGATCTTGTGTGTTTGGTTATTTAGGTTGGTTATTTAGGCTGGTTATTCAGGCTGGTTATTCAGGCTGGTTATTCAGGCTGGTTATTCAGGTGACTTGCAGAAGGTCTTGTTATTGTGCACAAAAATGTAATATAGTGGCGCACACTAACTCCAGTGAGAGGGTGTAAAGAATTGACTTACTTCTTTGGTGCAGCTCTCCACAAAGGGCCCCCCAAACATAGCTGCCATCCAGTCACAGCTGGAGATGAGCAGGGGCTTATGGGCCATGATCGTTCCATCATCCAGCTTGAACACTACATCTGGAACACAAAGAGAAATCATACAGCATCCAAGGAGAAACACAGAGTGRACAAAATCCCTCAGTATTATGATGTGCGCTCACCAGAAAAGGTGCCTTTGGCCAGGCACTCTTTGACTCTGTTGGTGCGCCGTACATGAAAGGCTTTGGTGATTTCCTGGTTCATGAAGGCCTCGTTGTTAAGGATATTGGCCACCATCATGCGCAGGTCAAAGACCTCCAGCAGCTCAGCAATGTGTGCGATGTGCATTAGCTCCTTCTCGTGCTCGTCCAGCTGACCAGTGTACAGGTAGCGCAGCACAGCGCGGAAGGGCCCCAGCTGCATGGACTGGTCCATGTGCACCACGGTCATAGGCCTGGGGCTGTAGGTCACTGGGTCATCCACCATCTCCTCCTGGATGCTGACAAAAGCCCTGCTCCAGGTAGACAGCAGTCTGCCCCTCCGGCCCCCTTCAGAGTCCCTCAGGGTGCCGTCACTGGTGCAGGCCCGCAGGTTGGCCCTGTCACCTTCGTCAGGGCTCTCACACACATCAAAGCTGGCAGCACGCATCAGCATCTCACGGCCAGACAGAGCGGTGGCGCGRGGGGGCCGCTCAGTCTCCTCAGACCGGGCGTCCAGGATGAAGAGGTCATAGAACTTGGAGGAGGACGTGGCCAAGTAGATCTTGTGGGCGAAGATTCTCTGCTTCTCCTGTATGACCAGGATGACATCGGAACACAGGGGGTCCTCTAGAAGACGGCCAGGATGTTCCTCAGTGGTGGTGGGGGGAGGTGGCACAGTGATGATGGGTGGTGGGGGTTTGGGAGGCAGGAAGGGGGCCTGGAGGAGGGACCGCTGCACATTGCGCAGGTGTGACTTCCAGAACTGCAGGTGGCGTCGTGAGATTAGGGCGGCCCGGATGGCGTTATCAAATACGTCCTTTACTCCAAACTGAGCCACAACGCTGGTCTCATAGTACGGCACTCCCAGCTCTTTGGCCACTTCACGGCCCCTCTCTGGAGGCAGAATCTCATTGTATTTAATGGGTCTGGAAGATATGACCATAAATGAGGCCAAAAAGAGGCCAAAGGTTAAGTGAGTTTACGGACTAAATTAACATGATTCAGAGCAGCATGAGGATAAATAACATTGTATATTGTTTACAAATCTTAGTACAAAGTGGTACCTACATTTCTAATGGTGACACAGTGAATCTATCAATCACAGGCTATCAACTTTAACTTGAGATGAAAAGCACTGCTTTAGATTGAAAGCACTGGACTTGTAGGGCACCTTGCTAGTGGCCGTCGTGCCCTGTTGACTGCCTCCAGGTCAGCGTAGCGCAGGTCCAGCTGGCAGCCTACCAGGATGACTGGAGCCCGGGGGCAGAAATGTTTGATCTCAGGGTACCACATGGTCTTCACATGGTACAAGGAGTTGGGGTTGGCGATGGAGAAACACAGAACCACCACATCCGACCTGCAATGACGAGTGGGGTTACGGAAGGGACAGACAGGAAAGGTCCACTTACTTTACTCTGCACCAGTACATGACTTGCATGAGTAAACAAGGTCAGTTGATCTCACCTTCCATACGCAAAGCGTCGGTCCTTGTGATGGTCCCCGAACGTGTCCCAGAGCCGCAGCGACACACTGACGTCATCCACCACATCCCTAGATCGCTCCAGAACCTGACCAGAGAGACATATCTATCACATGCATGGATATTACCAACAACTGCAGGGTGTGAAACTAACACCTGCCCACCAGCCTAATGTGCTAAGCCCAAGATATCTTGGGTGTCTTGCAGGTTTGTTAATGTGSAACAACGGTTTACCCAACTGTAGCACTTAAAACAGAGGATTTCAGTATTGTTTTCCTTCACCGTCAAGTTGCTGGTGGACCAAACAGTTCATTTCAAACCCCATGCAGTCCATTACCTAAAACGTAGCCACAATASAGAAAACAGACAAACAGATAAAGCTTTTCATTAATTAACCATCAAAACCAGAGAACTCCACCACTCACCTCCTGGCAAACTCTGTACTGGTCTATGGCCCAGACAGTGGGTACATGTGTAGCAAGCAATTGGTACTGAGTGAGTGTGGCATTACAGGCCCGGGCACAGATAAGGCGGGTCTTCCCAACAGCGTTGTCCCCTACCACCACACACTTGATAGTCTCAACATTTGGCCTCTCATAGTCCATGTCAGAATCCATCAACTGGGGCCTGTCAGMGCAGAGGAAAGCAGAGTTTGATAKAATTCCAAAGGGATAATCAACTGGAGATATCAAATATCACAGAGGTACTGAGGAGCTTGTTAAAAACATTGCACCTCATCACGACCCCTCTGAACCCATCAGGTATCAATACTGCAATCAAATAACATTTTATTTGTCACATACTTCGTAAACAACAGGTGTAGACTAACAGTGAAATGCTTACTTACGGGCCCTTCCCAACAATGCAGAGAAAGAAAATTGAGAAATAACAGAACACGTAATAAAACACATAATACACAATGATACACAGGGAACCAGTAACGAGTCGATGTGCAGGGGTACGAGGTAATTGAGGTAGATATGTACATATAACTAGGAATATAGTCACAGATAATAAACAGTAGCAGCAGCATATGTYATGAGACAAAAAAGTTAGTGCAAATACTATTTAGCAGTCTATTTAGCAGTCTTATTGCTTGGGGCTAGAAGATGTTCAATGTCCTGTTGGTTCTAGACTTGTTGTATCAGTACCGCTCGCCATTCGGTAGCAGAGAAAACAGTCTATGACTTGGGTGGCTGTAGTCTTTGAACATTTTTATGGCCTGACACCGTCTGGTATAGAGGTCCTGGATGGCTGGGAGCTCGGCCCCAGTGATGTGGCTGCCTGGCTGAGTGRCTGTGCCAATTCAGAAGGTCCCTGKCGTTCCTTACTCTTTCATTTCAAGAGACACGKTGGGGATTTCAGAGTTCTGGAAGTGAAGTAGGATGTGTTCCTAAAAATAAGCAGACTCTGCTAAATTAATTTGTCTAGCATCTGGGTTATACTCAGGCAGTATCTGTGTCTTGTCATTTTGTGTTTCCCTGTGTTTTATGCAGACTTACATACTAAGTTATACTGAAAGGAGAGGACATTCCATTTCCCAGAACAATGTGTTATAGGATCACAATCTCTCTCCAAAATAAGCCACTTTCAACATAACAAAATATAATATGATTCACATTGTTACCCCATGAGATACATCTTTGATCAAATTAAACAGACCACYGTGCCATTATGCAAMYATGCAGKTYAAATCACAGTTCTGTATAAAGCACTTGCAACCAAAACAAATATTTCAATAAATTCAGCCATGGCCTTACCAACAGGCCTGGCAATGTCAAGCAAGAGCCTTCTTTTGGACAAAAATACTCACACTGACATCTGTCTCTTGATGAATTTATACATTCAATCATCTAAGCATTATTTGATAAAGAYCCCCTCCTTGGCAGTGTCTTAGGAAGCCCCCCCCCCCCCAACAAAAATCTAACCGTAGATCAGTCTAGGATCCAAGAAAATTGTSGTTAACATAATTAGTTCAGACAGACAGACCCTCTATCCACGTCTAGAAAAATAGTGTTTGCTGATCTCGTTATCCAGTTTCCAAGGGAACCAGATTTGCTTCTGTGTGATACCCTACCCTACGGTAACAGGGGTATGGCAACTGAATGACCTTTACAAAGTAGACTGACAGCCACGCGCAAAAACGTAAACAATGTGGCCAGACATGAGCCAGACTGGACCACGAGGGGAAAAATGTAATAACATATCAAGCCAGCTACTACACCGCCGTAGCTTAATTCGTTAATAAAATGTCCATTCAAAATACCTAGACAACCTCCGCAACTATGAGTTGCAACAATGTCACCGTCTTTGACAATGAGGGCGCGAAACATGATGAAGTTGTGTTTCGACGAAATTCGAGTGTCCACTCTGCATGGCTGTACCGTTGTCTGGTTATGCTTGGTCTTTGTGGGTTCCAATATAGGGCTATTAGATCCTSGCACAATGTAGTTAGTAGGCTATCTGCAGCACGCCAATTCATATAAAATAGCTTCAATATTATGTTCCTGAATGGAAGAAGGCTGCGAACTTCGACGGCGGCAAAGCTGAATTCTGGGGTGGATTGCCAACCTACTCCTCAATGCAATTTTCTCTCGTTGGTAATGTTGGCTATTTGGCAACAGTCTGCGCTTAACAAATAGCCACGTCATCAATCATAATTTAGCAAGAACTCAACCGAGGTACTTTAGCTGCAGTTCAGACCTCTGTCTAATGCCGGGGTGATGCAACCAAATACTGTCTGTCATAGAATAGCCTATACAACAACAAGTCTAGCACTATCTTGTGTGCAAAGAAGAATTCCATAATTATTTCGTTATATTATGGACGTATAGATTCTCATGAGCCTATGGCCCCTTTGAGTTAGGCAGCCTTAGATTCAAACTAGACTGATATAACTAGTACGTTTGATATATCATAGCCTAAAAAAACTCATTATTTCAGAGGATTCCATTAATTAGATAACTTAGCCATACAGACCATATGATAGCCTCTTTACAGACCATATGATAGCCTCTTTATAATATAACTATACTATACTATATATACCGCTCCAAGAACTGACCATACGTGCATGTCAGCAAATTATAAAGGGTTTAGCTAATAACATTCACCCAAGCTTGCTACAAAAGCTATTTCCATCAAGCCGAGTCACTGGTCATTCAGCGCCACCGTTACGTAACACCCAGAGGTTCCTTCCTTGTGCCATTTTGTGTTATTGAGGTGCATGCCAAAATGTTAGATTAGTATAGGCTATTATAYGTTACTAACCCAAAGGCCTATCCCGTTGCGCATTTGGCCAAAATCCTTACCTCAACATAAGGAAATGGTGCATCGGATTGACCAATGTTTGAGACTGAGAAGAGGGCTCCATCGGATGCGGCTAGCACCCTACCGTAGCCTGGGTTGAACGTCATTTTCGCAGCAAGGATAACTATAGGGAATTAAATATATGGGATTAAATAGCGGCCACGCCGCTAAAGTCACCAAAAAAAGTATACTTGGTAAAAAATAATAAGGATATCATCACCGTATGCCTGAGGACACTGGTGGTCTACATGAGTCCGTCTTCACCGTCAACCGCAGGCCACGCCGCGTCAAAGAACCAGCTCCAGTCACCTACGTAATTTATTATAGAGGCACGCGCACCAATAAAACCCCCATTCATTACAAAACAGCGTTCCACTGCAAATCTCCCGCAAATCCCATTCAATCCAAACGTAGGCTATTTAGCTGCTGTATCTTCTGATTCAGATTCTACTGTAAAGACTTTTAGTCTCAGCTCGGCTACTGTACAGATCATTATTACGGTTAATGTCTAAACTCCAAATATTATGTCTGAGATAAGCAATAAACMATATATATCTCTTAAAATCGTAGGCTATTGCAAACATAATGGGATGTGATCTGAGTGGACTTTAAAGTTGCCATGACTGCCATGATGTGGCACTGTGAGTCAATATGGTCCTGAAATTGTAATAAGATTTTATGATCATTCAATGGGGTTGTTTTTTTTCCTCTCGAGTATTCTGTTCACAAAACATAAAACCTTCCAAAAATAAATAAAATATTTGCATGACTATAGGTCAATTTAACCATGTCTCATGAATTGATCTCATTTGGCAAGTTCTAACCTAACTCAAAGCATAGCATGTATAAACAAGATTGTATACACTTTAAAACATTTTAAACACCCACAGGCATCATAAATACTGTTTGAAAATTATTTTAAGCTCCTTACCTTTTCTCTTGTGGACTGGCCAAACACTGCACCTTAGTTTGTTTAAGAAAGAATGGTCACTCATCCTTCCACTTTCAATATTGCACCCCCCCCAAACCACCCCCCCCCCCCCCCCCCCCCCTCCCCCCCCCTTTCCTTTTTTTGTCTGCCTCTCTCTCTCTCTCTCTCTCTCTCTGAGGCATGATGTCACCCCCTCCCTTTCCTTTTTTGCCTCCCTCCCTCACTCTCTCTCACACACACACACACACACACACACACACACACACACACACACACACACACACACACACACCACCACACACACAACACACACACACACACACACACACACACACACACACACACACACACACACACACACACACACACACACACACACACACACACACACACACACACACACACCACACAACACCAAAGTCTCACTATGTTTTGGTATATTTTAACTTTGTTGAGAGAACAGGAAGATTAAATTACATTTGACCTTTAGAGTTGAAAGTTTCTATGAACTTACTCAGAGCAGTAATTTTCCACATTGTTAAATGTCCTTGTGTGGAAAGAAAATCCAGAGTAGGCCTACTGGATACACCAAAATGGTATAATTGTGTAATGACAGTTAGTAATGTATTTTCTATAGATTGAAAAAATTGTCCTGACACAATGTTTTTAGATAACAATAATGTGCCAGAGGCTGCATCGCACCCATATCGGTACACACTCTCATCTTACAGTAAACAGCTATTGTTAACAGTAACCCCCTTTGGGAAGGACTAATTAGTTATTGACTTTCATAAACACATGTGTGTTTTTGGCTACAGTAACCCTAATCAAGACATTGTTTGAGACAATGACATTGCATATGTMAATTGACATATGTGAATAAGTACCGAAATGTGTCCACCATGTTATTCTAACCATTGTAATGTGTTATCTATTCCACTAGATGAGGCTGGTGCATTACTATTTTGTTCACGTCTATGTAAGCTGCTATTTTGTCATCACTGGTAATCAGAATGCGATATTGATTGAGCATAACATTTCTCGCATAGACATGTTTATAGATTGATGCCAGTACAGGTCAAACTAGATCACAAGGCCAAAAGCATGTCTCGACCCTAGAACTACTAACTCATAATGATATGAGACCATTGTGCAATAGTGTGGCTAAAGGTAAAGAGAAAAGTTGTGTAAGCAGATTTTTGTTGACACGGTTTACAAATGAACTCTGTGCTGGGGTCCAGACAGTTTGAGGTTTGGCTGAACTCTCACTTTGCATACTTACCAGATCATTCAAACTGCCCTCGTTCAGCCCCCATGGCCTCTACTATCACAGACTCACAGAAGCCTTTCTCTTTGGACCCCTACCATGTCTCTGAGGAATTTGGCTTCATCCTCCCTGCACCCCTGGTAGGTATTTCAATGGATACCAATTGCATTTGTAATTGGTGTCAGTCAATAGTTGGTATTTGCTGAATCTCATTAGGTCTGCTGCTCCTGCTTATAGTCATTAGTTTTTGTTTGTTGAATGAAAGTAAGTGTAAAGTAAGTAGCATTGATTAATTTTGATATGTGGTTGGCAGGTTATAACTTTCTTAGCCTCACACAGTGACATTCATTTKCCTGAGACCCCAAATCAAGCTGTGTTTTTTTGTGTGGGTAGTTTGGTATTGGTKTTTTTTGTCTCTCCAACCCTGTTCCTGGAGAGCTATCCATCTGTAGGTTTTTCACTCCAACCCCAGTTGTTACTAATCTGATTCTGCATATCAACCAGTTACTGTAATCATTAGAATCAGCTGGCTAGATTAGGGTTGGAGTGAAAACCTACAGGACTGTAGCTCTCCAGGAACAGGGTTGGAGAGCCTTGCTCTAGACTGCATTGGCGTTTGAATTTGGAGTGCAGATGAGAGCATTCCAATCCAGGACAATACCTTGACACTTTTCAATATGACTCAATACCCTAAAGGCAGAGTTGCCGCCATACTACCAGCCCTGGATGGACATTGCCCAGCATGTTACAGAGCTCATTTACTCTCACATGCTGCGCTCCCACATTCTCAAGGTAAAGCTGTCTATACTGTAAAACTCAGCTGATCAGTAAGTAACAAGGGGTGAAATAGGGGGAATGGAATTCTACCACCTGGTTGAATTCTACCAACTTGGTTTGGAAGACATTAAACTGTGGAAATTAAATAGATTTACAAGTTCAATAGCTTTTGGTGACAGTTCCATACTGTTAATAACAATGAGTGACTTCATGTGTGAAGAGATGATGACAAAAGATACATCTGGTTTGATTATGAAGATAATTCATTTCATTGATTCATTACATAGCCTGAAGCATTCAAATATCTAACAAAGTAAAATGGGTAATGTGTAATATTTCAAGCATAGTGTATTAATAATGACTAACATTTATARGTGATAGACTGTAGTGTCAGCTCCATTTTTATACTTACTCCCTCAGATGCCCCTGCTMAACACCCAATTCCTGGAGAGCCACAGAGAGCTGCGTCTGGCCCACTTGGCCCTGAGTGTGATGACCATGGGTTACGTGTGGCAGGAGGGGGAGGATGACACAGTCAAGGTTTTTCACCAACCCTTCTTATTAGGAATATTCTGGACCTGGAGTGGGAAGAGAGACACATGTAACCGTTAGATTATTTTCTTCTAAAATCACAGCAGYTGAAAAAATTGCTGATCAAATTTTCTGACTATAAATCAAAGGTCAAAWTATTCAGCCACTTTGGCACCTTCAGGTTTGAGATCAAATCATCAAATAAAATAAATGTTTCTAGGTCACATGCACTGAATACAACAGGTGTAGACTTTACAGTGAAATGCTTACTCAAGAGCCCATTCCCAACAGTGCAGAGTTAAAAAGTAAGACAAATATTTGCTAAATAAAAAAGGAAATAGTAACACAATAAATAACAATATCGAGGCTATATACAAGCAGTACCAGTACCAAGTCAATGTGCAGGGGAATGAGGTATTTTGCCATGTAACAGTATGCTGTAACGTCCTGACCAGAGTTCTTATGTGTTTTGCTTGTTTAGTGTTGGTCAGGACGTGAGCTGGGTGGGAATTCATGTTTGTGTGTCTAGTTTGTCTATTTCTGTGTCCAGCCTAATATGGTTCTCAATCAGAGGCAGCTGTCAATCGTTGTCCCTGATTGAGAAAATCATATATAGGAGGCTTGTTTTGTGTTGGGATTTTGTGGGTGATTGTTTCCTTGTCTCTGTGTTTGTGTTCTGCACCAGATAGGTCTGTCTCGGTTTTCTCATTTGTTATTTGTTATTTGTATTAGTGTTACCGTTTGTTCATCTAATTAAACATGTTGAACACTAGCCGCGCTGCATTTTGGTCCTCTCCTTCACCCCAGGAAGAAAACCGTGACAGTATGTACATGTGGGTAGGGTCATAGTGACTAGGCAATCAGGATATACAGTATATTCGGAAAGTATTCAGACCCCTTTCCTTCTTACACATTTTGCTACGTTGCAGCCTTATTCTAAAATTGATTACATGAAAACAATATTCTCAATCTACACACAATACCACATAATGACAAAATCGAAAACAGGTTTTAGAAACTTTTGCAAATGTATTAAAAATAAAAAACAGAAATACCTTATTTACATACATTTTCAGACCCTTTGCCATGAGACTTGAAATTGAGCTCAGGTGCATCCTGTTTCCATTTATCATCCTTGAGATGTTTCTACAACTTGATTGTAGTCCACTGGTGGTAAATTCAATTGATTGGACAAGATTTGGAAAGGCACACACCTGTTATATAAGGTCCCACAGTTGACAGCGCATGTCAGAGAAAACACCTAGCCATGAGGTTGAAGGAATTGTCCTTAGAGCTCGAGACAGGATTGTGTTGAAGCACAGATCTAGAAGGATACCAAAACATTTTCTGCAGCATTGAAGGTCCCCAAGAACACAGTGCCTCCATCACTCTTAAATGGAAGAAGTTTGGAACCACCAAGACTCTTCCTAGAGCTGGCCGCCGAGCCAAACTGAGCAATCAGGGGGAGAAGGGCCTTGGTCAGGAAGGTGACAAGAACCCGATGGTCACTCTGACAGAGCTCCAGAGTTCCACTGTGGAGATGGGAGAACCTTCCAGAAGGACAACCATCTCATGCAGAGTCCACAATCGGCCTTTATGTAGATTGCCAGACGAAGCCACTCCTCAGTAAAGCACATGACAGCCCGCTTGGAGTTGCCAAAAGGCACTAAAGGACTCTCAGACCATGAGAAACAAGATTCTCTGGTCTGATGAAACCAAGATTGAACTCTTTGACCTGAATGCCAAGGGGCACATCTGGAGGAAACCTGGCACCATCCCTACGTTGAAGCATGGGGTGGTAGCATCATGCTGTGGGGATGTTTTCAGCGGCAGGGACTGTGAGACTAGTCAGGCTCGAAGGAAAGATGAATGAGCAAAGTACAAGAGATCCTTGATGAACACCTGCTCCAGAGTGCTCAGCACCTCAGACTGGGGCGAAGGTTACCTTCCATCAGGACAACGACCGTAAGCACACAGCCAAGACAACGAAGGAGTATCTTTGGGACAAGTCTCTGAATGTCCTTGAGTGGCCCAGCCAGATCCCGGACTTGAATCCGATCAAACATCTCTGGACAGACCTGAAAATAGCTGTGGAGCGACGCTCCCATCCAACCTGACAGAGCTTGAGAGCATCTGCAGAGAATAATGGGAGAAACTCCCCAAATACAGATGTGCCAAGCTTGTAGCGTCATACCCAAGAAGACTCGAGGCTTAATCACTGCAAAAGTGGTTCAACAAAGTACTGAGTAAAGGGTATGAATACTTATAAATGTGATATTTCATTCTTTTTTAAATATACATTTAAACACTATTTGCTTTTTCATTATGGGGTACAATTGAATAAATTTCAGAATAATATAATAATTCTGTAACGTATAAATGTGTGAAAAAGTAAAGGGGCTGAATATATTCGAATGCATGTAAATAATAAAGCAGTAGAGCAAGTCAGCATAATGTGAAATGTGAAAGTGTCTACACTTTCTAGTGTGTGTTGTGTTGTGTGTGTGTGTGTGTGTGTGTGTGGTGTGTGTGTGTGTGTGTGTGTGTGTGTGTGTGTGTGGGGTGTGTGGTGGCGTCAAATGCATGTGTGTGTGTGTGTGTTTTGTGTGTGTGAGCGTATGTAGTGTGTGTGTGTGAGTTGGAGTGTCAGTGTAGTATGTGTGAGGTGTTTGGTAGAGTCTAGTGAATGTGTATGTGTGTGTGTTGTATGTGTGAGTTGTGTGGGTAGAGTCTAGTATGTGTGTAGTGTGTGTGGGTAGACTCTAGTGTGTGTGTGTGTGTGTGTGTGGGCAGAGTCTAGTGAGTGTGTATGTGAGTAGTGTGTGTGCGAGTGTGTGGGTAGAGTCTAGTGAATGTGTGTGTTGTATGTGTGAGTGTGTGGGTAGGTGTAGAGTGTAGAGTGTAGTGTGTGTGTGTGTGTGTGTGGGTGTGTGTGTGTGTGTGTGTGTGTGTGTGTGTGTGTGTGTTGTGTGTGTGTGTGTGTGTGTGTGTGGTGTTGTTGTGTGTGTGTGTGTGTGTGTGTGTGTGTGTGTGTGTGTGTTGTGTGTTGTGTGTGTGGGCAGAGTCTAGTGAGTGTGTATGTGTGTAGTGAGTGTGTGGTAGGTGAGGTCTAGTGAGTGTGCTGTATAGTGTGAGTGTGTAGGTAGAGTCTAGTGAGTGTGTGTGCATAGTGTGGGTAGAGTCTAGTGAGCATGTATTGTGTGTGAGTGTCTCGGTAGAGTCTAGTGAGTGTGCATAGAGCATGTGCAAGGAAGGCAGTGGAAAACGGTAAAGGAATAAATAATAAAGGGAGTCAATGTAAATAGTCTGGGTAGACGCTGGGCGTAGAAGCTGTTCAGGTGCCATTTGGTTACAGGCTTGGCACTCGGTACCGCCTGGTACAAGAGGTCCTGGATAGCAGGGAGTTTGGCCCCAGTGATGTACTGGGCCGTACGCACTACTCTCTGTAGCACATTGCGGTCAGATGCCAAGCAGTTGCCATACAAAGGGGTGATGCAGCCAGTCGAGATGCTCTCAATGGTGCAGCTGTAGAACATTTTGAGGATCTGAGGGCCAATGCCAAATCTTTTCAGTCTCCTGAGGGGGAAGATGCGTTGTCATACCCTCTCCACGACTGTGTTGGTGTATTTGGACCATGATAGGTCCTCAGTGATGTGGACACCGAGGAACTTAAATCTCTCGACCCGCTCTACTACAGGCCCGTCGATGTAAATAAGGGCGTGTTCGGCCTTTTGTTTCCTGTAGTCCTCGATAAGCTCCTTTATCTTGCTGACATTGAGGGAGATGATGTTGTCCTGGCACCACAATGCCAGGTCTCTGACCTCCTCCCTATAGGCTGTCTCATCGTCGTCAGTGATCAGGCATACAAAATCAAATCAAATCAAATTGTATTTGTCACATGCGCCGAATACAACAGGTGTAGACCTTACAGTGAAATGTTTACTTACAAGCCCTTAACCAACAATGCAGTTTTAAGTAAATACCCCCCCCCCCCCAAAAAAAGTAAGAGACAAGAATAACAAATAATTAAAGTGCAGCAGTAAATAACAATAGCAGGGCTATATACATGGGGGTACCGGTACAGAGTCAATGTGCGGGGGCACCGGTATTGAGGTAATATGTACATGTAGGTAGAGTTATTAAAGTGACTATGCATAGATAATAACAGAGAGTAGCAGCAGCGTAAAAGGGGGGAAATGCAAATAGCCTGGGTAGCCATCTGATTAGACGTTTCAGTGCAGTCTTATGGCTTGGGGGTAGAAGCTGTTTAGAAGCCTCTTGGACCTAGACTTGGCACTCCGGTTCCGGTTGCCGTGCGGTAGCAGAGAGAACAGTCTATGACTAGGGTGGCTGTCTTTGAAAATTTTTAGGGCCTCCCTCTGACACCGCCTGGTATAGAGGTCCTGGATGGCAGGAAGCTTGGCCCCGGTGATGTACTGGGCTGTACGCACTACCCTCTGTAGTGCCTTGCGGTCAGAGGTTGAGCAGTTGCCATACCAGGCAGTGATGCAACCCATCAGGATGCTCTCGATGGTGCAGCTGTAAAACCTTTTGAGTATCTGAAGACCCATGCCAAATCTTTTCAGTCTCCGGACGGGCAATAGGTTTTGTKATGCCCGCTTCATGACTGTCTTGGTGTGCTTGGATCATGTTAGTTTGTTGGTGATGTGGACASAAAGGAACTTGAAGCTCTCAACCTGCTCCACTGCAACCGCATCGATGAGAATGGGGSCGTGCTCGGTCCTCCTTTTCCTGTAGTCCACAATCATCTCCTTTGTCTTGATCACGTTGAGGGAGAGGTTGTTGTCCTTGCACCACACGGTCAGGTCTCTGACCTCCTCCCTYTAGGCTGTCTCATCGTTGTTGGTGATCAGGCCTACCACTGTTGTGTCATCGGCAAACTTAATGATGGTGTTGGAGTCGTGTGTGGAATCTACAAAGACAGCTTATTGGAAACAGCTTGTTGGAATCAAAACACAACCACCGTTGTGTTGTTGGCAAACTTAATGATTATGTTGTAGTCGTGCGTGGCCACGCAGTCGTGGGTGAACAGGGAGAACAGGAGGGGACTGAGCACGCCCCCTGAGGGGCTCCCGTGTTGAGGGTCAGCGTGGCGGATTTGTTGTTGCCTACCCTCACCACCTGGAAGTGGTCTGTGAGGAAGTCTAGGATCCTGTCCCAGGGTCCTTAGCTTAGTGATGAGCTTGGAGGGCASTATGTTGTTGAACGCTGAGCTGTAGTCAATGAACAGCATTCTCACATAGGTGTTCCTTTTGTACAGGTGGGAAAGGGCAGTGTGGATTYCAATAGAGATTGCGTCATCTGTGGATCTGTGCYAATTGGAGATGGTACCAGGGATACYAAGAGCAATAAATCATTACTAGATCCATGCACATTAGGGACTTACTGTATGTACATTGGCTATCTGTAAACATAACCCCAGTCATCATGCAATACACTGAGTATCAGCTGTTATATAACAGCAAGTCCCTCTGATATGAACTCTTATCTCCCATAAGATGCTTCCCCGCAACCTGGCCATTCCATACTGTGAGGTGTCTCAGCGCCTAGGAKTTCCTCCCATCCTTACCCATGCAGACGCAGTACTGGCTAACTGGAGGAAGAGGGATCCACAGGGGTAAGATTAGAATACTCAAGGGTCTCCTGTTATACAATTCTATTTTTGTCTGTCAGTGATATTTAAGGAAAATGTGTTTATTTTTCATGTCACCACCTCATCTTCCATACCAGACTGTTTGACATGGAGTAAGTATCGCCTTGAATAACTGATCCCAACAAGCTGTCTTTGTAGATTCCACACATTCCAATAGTCTTTGTTTGTTAGCTAATGCAATTTGAAAATCTCATAAAATGTTTGCTGGAACTTTGACTTCTTACCAGCTGTCATTGTGGCCTTGGTGATTGTTGTTGTTTTCATCGCTTTCCCAGGAACTTGGAACTGCTTGTCACGCTACCTGGTGGGGACAATGTGAGAGGGTTCTTCATGGTCACTCTGCTYGTGGAGCTGGCTGCAGTGCCAGCCATTAAGGTTGGAGCTGTATAATCACATGTCCAGTTGGTCACACATGTATTGCACATTCTGAGAAGGACAGGCATGAAACCGTCAGAGGAAACAGTGGTCTTTTAGTTGTGACTAGTAAAGACAAAATAGACAAGACACACAAATAAAAATACTACAGTAGCTCACATAACTGAGCAGATAATATCCATAGTATTATGTTGATTTGTGATGCTTTGTTGTGTTTCAGAGTATTCCTTTGGTTATTAACGGGGTCCAGTGCGGTGATGCTGAGACTGTAACCAGAGCACTAGAGGAATTCAGCCAGGCCATTCAGGGCATGACAGATGCACTTAAACTGATGCATGGTACTACAGCTGAAACAGATGAGATGTTTTACTGCATTGACATTCAGTCCAGTTCACCTGCATTCTCAGCATATAGATGTCTCTTATGTTGTTCCAGTGTATGTCAAACCCGAAGTCTTCTATGGCATTATGAGGATCTATCTGTCTGGGTAGGTACTGAATACCCCTAGGCCTAGACGATATAAAATTAGTTTTTATGTCTGACAAAAGTTAATGACGCATATAATATACATGTAATTTATGACTATATACTGAGAATACCAAACATTAGGAACACCTTCCTAATATTGAGTTTCCCTCAGAACAGCCTCGATTTGTCTGGGCATGGACTCTACAAGGTGTCAAAAGCATTCAACAGGGAAGCTGGCGCATGTTGACTCCAATGCTTCCCACAGTTGTGTCAAGTTGATTGGATGTGCTTTGGGTGGTGGACCATTCTTGATACACACTAGAAACTGTTGAGCGTTGAAAAACCCAGCAGCATTTCAGTTCTTGACACAAACCAGTGTTCCTTGCACCTACTATGATACCCTGTTCAAAGGCACTTACATCTTTTGTCTTGCCCATTCACCCTCTGAATGTCACACATACACAATCCATGTCTCATTTGTCTCAAGGCTTAGATATCCTTCTTTAACCTGTCACCTCCCCTTCATCTACACTGATTGAAGTGGATTTAACACGTGACATCAATGAGGGATCAGAGCTTTCACCTGGATTCACCTGGTCAGTCTATGTCAGGGAAAGAACAGGTGTTCTTAACATTTTTGTATACTCAGTGTATTATATACCTGTATGTGTGTTGGTCAGGTGGAAAGACAACTCCTCCATGCCAGCTGGGTTGGTGTATGAGGGCGTCCAGGCAGAGCCTATGGAGTATTCTGGTGGGAGTGCTGCCCAGAGCAGTCTGCTGCACTGCTTTGATGAGCTGCTGGGTGTCAAACATGAAGCAAAGAGTGGTAAGAAAGCAAAGGTCCAGAAGAGTCGGTGCACAGAAAAAATATTACCACACAAAAATCCATCAATGTTATGCAGAGATATGAATGGCTGCATTAACACATACTTTTTAACAGGCCTTTTCTTATGTAATAAGGAAATGTTCACTTAGAACCACAAAGAGTTGTAACACGTCCCGTGTTATACAGATGTCTCCAAAATGCTTTGGCATGGCATTTTATTCTACATAGACATATTTTTTATACTTAGGAATCCTAAAGACGTCATTTCCAGTGAGGGTGAATGTGCTATCTACTTGTACAGGTGCCTTTCTGACCCGTATGAGGAACTACATGCCCCCTTCCCACAAGCGTCTGATCCAGGACATCTCTCTGCAGCCCTCCCTGCGAGGCTTTGTCCAGCAGCAGGCCTGTGAGCCGCTGACCGCAGCCTTCCAGCTCTGTGTGACCAAGCTGCTTGCCCTCCGCAGCTACCACATCAACGTGGTCAGCCGCTTCATCACTGTGCCCGCTGCCCGTGCCCGCCAGCTCCGAAGCCAGGGGAACATTTCCCAGGAGGAGACTGTCAGCAGGGCGCCCACYGCACTGGAGGAGACSGGCACCGGCGGCTCGGGCATCATGAGCTTCCTAAAGACTGTAAGGGACCGCACACGGGARGTCTCAATTTAAACCATCAGTGTTCATTTCCATTAAATGCAACCACTAATTTCTTAATTTAATCTAAAATAGAATGTAAAATATGTATCGGYTGACTAGTCCAGACCGACTGTGCTCATACCACAATCCCCAATTCCTGCATGAGTCAGAAAACTGTCATGCAAGAAATCTCGCACTTTTTCTACATTTTGTTATGTTTAAGTATTATTCTAGAATTGATTAAACAGCTTTTTTTCTCATCGATCTACACACAATTCCCCATAATGACAAAGAAAAAACAAATAAAAATATTACATTTACATTTACATAAGTATTCAGACCCTTTAATCAGTACTTTGTTTAAGCACCTTTGGCAGTGATAACAGCATTGAGTCTTCTTGGGTATGACACTACAAGATTGGCACACCTGTATTTGGGGKGTTTCTCCCATTCCTCTCTGCAGATCCTCTCAAGCTCTGTCAGGTTGGATGGGAGCTTTGCTGCACAGCTATTTTCAGGTCTCTCCAGAAATGTTAGATCGGGTTCACTCAAGGATGTTCAGAGACTTGTCCCAAAGCCACTTCTGCATTATCTTGGCTGTGTGCTTACGGTCGTTGTCCTGTTGGAAGGTGAACCTTCACCCCAGTTTGAGGTCTTAAGCGCTCTGGAGCAGGTTTTTGTCAAGGATCTCTTTATACTTTGCTCCGTTCATCTTTGCCTCGAGCCTGACTAGTCTCACAGTCCCTGCCGCTGAAAACATCCCCACAGCATGATGCTGCCACCACCATGCTTCACCGTAGGGATGGTGCCAGGTTTCCTCCAGATGTGCCCCTTGGCATTCAGGTCAAAGAGTTCAATCTTGGTTTCATCAGACCAGAGAATCTTGTTTCTCATGGTCTGCGAGTCCTTTAGGTGCCTTTTGGCAAACTCCAAGCAGGACTGCTGCATGAGATGGTTGTCCTTCTGGAATGTTCTCCCATCTCCACAGTGGAACTCTGGAGCTCTGTCAGAGTGACCATCGGGTTCTTGATCACCTTCCTGACCAAGGCCCTTCTCCCCCGATTGCTCAGTTTGGCCCGGCGGCCAGCTCTAGGAAGAGTCTTGGTGGTTCCAAACTTCTTCCTTTTAAGAATGGAGGCTACTGTGTTCTTGGGGACCTTCAATGATGCAGAAATGTTTTGGTACCTTTCAGATCTGTGCATCAACACAATCCTGTCTCGGAGCTCTACCGACAATTCCTTCGACCACATCCTGTTTGGGAGTTTTTGKAAAATAAGTAATTTGAAGGTCCCTGCAATTGATCATCATAACTAACATAAAAAAGTTACAATGAAACTTCCACTGTCAGCAAAGAGCAAGTGTCCTAAGGTCTGCAGTACCCAGAAACACCAGAGTAGGGCACTAGTGTGAGAGAGTGAGAGAGTGAGACCARTTGCTATGTACATCAGAAAACTGAGGAAATGGACAGTCCACACCTTCCATCATTATTATTAGTATGGTCCTGTTGAGGCACGTGTACTGGCTTATGTTTTCATCTTCTGTTTGACGATAATGGGATGGATGAAAGCATCACACCAAATTCCATRAGAGAAATGCCATTTAAGCAAGAAGTGTAAAGTGTTCAGGAACAACAGGCTTATTCTTAAAATGTCTGTAGTCATTGTGTATACAATTTATTTCCAAGTAGGGCACTAACATTTTTAGCACAGTGGATATAAACTGCCATTGACAGTCCTCTATATAAAGGTGTATTATCTCCATCAGGGAGTTATTTCAGAACACAATGCAGTGGAGTGAAGCTCCATCCATTACCAGAGATATTCCTTCATTCCTCCAGACCAGCGCTCCTCCTGCCCACATACACCCCTTACATGCCCCAGCTATCACTTRCTGGAGTGATAAAGCATGGAATACCCAAAGAAATAAAGAGCTGGATTGTGCCATGAATGGCCTGTGTGCCGTGGCATTATCTTCACCTTTCCTGGCTCGCCTCCATTGGCGTTTCATTACAATAACTGTCATGCACCATCAGATAAAGCTGGTGATGTGTGTCAATCTGCCATGGAAATCCAATTCCACAAACCTGACCGATCTATCTTACCCTCCCTCTTCTCCCACATACTGAATAGGGAGGACATGCAAAAACAAGAGATTGTCATTGAGGGGAAATTAATATCAGCCGTCTGTCCCAAAAGCCATGGTTTTATGGGCTGTATACTAGTTATTTTTCACTAAACAAGCAAAAAGAGAACGAAAGAGCTCCTTTACTTACTTAGTAAACATGGAGGAAGGGAGGGACAGGAAGGGAGGGACGGTCAGACAGACAGACAGACAGGAGAGTAGAGTAGAGAATAAGAAGGGAGGGAGAGGAAGGGAGGGACGGTCAGACAGACAGACATACAGGAGAGTAGAGTAGAGAATAAGAAGGGAGGGAGAGGAAGGGAGGGACGGTCAGACAGACAGACATACAGGAGAGTAGAGTAGAGAATAAGAAGGGAGGGACAGGAAGGGAGGGACGGTCAGACAGACAGACATACAGGAGAGTAGAGTAGAGAATAAGAAGGGAGGGAGAGCATTGGGTGGCAAAAAATAAAATACTGCACTCACATGTCGCAGTGATCTGATTAGAGCCCTCTTCTGCAGCCAAAGCAAATAATCCCTTCCTTATTACCTCAGCGTGGAGGAGTCCCTGACAACCCTCCAGTAAACACTGGCCATCTCTAAGGATCTGTTCCTTGTGTGTCCGGGCCTGTTGGGCCTGTTGGGCCTGTCTGTCACGTAGGAGAGGATTCAGTGGATCTTACAACATTGGCCGGTTTCGGGTGACGTGATATACAAACACAAACACACACAAAAACATACACACACCCTTCATTCTTCCATATGTTGCTCATTCAAGGTGAGTCCATTGTATTGCCTATGTTATCATAAAACATTTGTGATCACAATGGAAAAACTACAAGGTGAAACGCCACTTTAACCTATGGCCATGGAAATCAACCTAGAGCTGGGGGATTCATTGGTCTCTGTCCTCATTCTGTAGTGTTGGTACAAACTCCTGTAACAGCTGTCAAACCTCAATAAGATAATGTTAATTTAGTAATATTGCTGTTAATGATTTTATTCCACTGTATTAAACAACCTGGAATTTCACAATCTGTTTTATTACAAACAAGGAGACAAAACTGCTTTTATGATTCACCTTTGGAGTTGATGAAAGGTTTCCAAGATATTTTTTCCAGTTGTTAGAAAATGAGCCATCGTTGGAAGAGAGAAGAATAAATGTAATTCAAGGCGCCTCCCCTCACGAGGTTAGTAGGAGCCTGAGCACGTCAGGGTCTTTTGTCTTAAAGGTTAACAGAGCCACGATCAGAGTGACGAGCATAGCGGCTCACACTAACACCACTAGTGAGTGATTCACTGGCCAGGTGTGGAACAGAAACAGTGGCAATGATTTGATTCGATTTATTAGGGTCCCTATTAGCCAACGCCAATAGCGACAGTTAGTCTTACTGGGGCCCAACATATAACAAACAATATATTACAGACAAAATACTTCACAATTTCCATACATGTAAAAACATTAACATGTAGTTTGTGTGTGGATCTATCAGGTACACATACATGTCAGTACATACACACAACAAGTAGGTCACATGCCYTGAGGTGTTGCTTTATTTGTTTTTTTAAACCAATGGGTCACATACACATCCGCACGTGCTCACACATGTGCACAGTCAAACACACACACACAGTCATAACACCCGTGACTACCCGCATGTTCCTGTGTCTGGCCTGTAGCCAGAGATTCCCCTGTGCACCACCACACGTCCCACTGCTGGCTGTCCACCTCCCTCCTGCTCCACTGATTGACTTCCTCTTCCACTAAAGGTTGTCTCTAATGTCACCTTCCCTGATGGCGCCCACACAATCATGTTATCAACAGCTTCTCATCCATGTTTTTAACAAACTTACAGGAAGCTCTCGGGGGCTCTCCAGCATGGAGAGGGAATGTCCATCTATRCATCAATCTCTCTTTCTCTCGCTCTCACTCTCTGACACACACCCCCACACGCCTACGAGTACTGTACATGCAGATACACTAAAAGATACATAGCTTGATATGGAGAGCATGACTGAGAGTTAAAGTAGAAACTGAGTAGATTACACAGCAGGTAATTGAACATAAACACCAATCAACTATGTATGAGGGTGATGAATTTGCAAACACTCAGGAACCATTAGGCTGTGTTCACACATCTGCCTGTTCAAAACCCAGCTAAGAGCAGTCCTGTTGAGCCTGTGCTTCAGTTGAGTGACAGCTGTTTGGATCTGTGGCCCTTTAACAATGGATCTGTGGCTTTAAAAATACACTACAAGACCAAAAGTATGTGGACACCTGCTCGTCGAACATCTCATTCCAAAATCATGGGCATTAGTATGGAGTTAGTCCCCCCTTTGCTGCTATAACAGCCTCCACTCTTCTGGGAAGGCTTTCCAGTAGATGTTGGAACATTGCTGTGCYGACTTGCTTCCATTCAGACACGAGCTTTAGTGAGGTCAGGCACTGATGGGGTTGAGGTCAGGGCTCTGTGCAGGCCAGTCAAGTTCTTCCACACCGATCTCGACAAACGATTTCTGTATGGACCTCACTTTGTGCACGGGGGCATTATCATGCTGAAACAGGAAAGAGCCTTCCCCAAACTGTTGCCACAAAGTTGGAAGCACAGAATCATCTAGAATGTTATTGTACTGCATGCTMTAGTGTTAAGATTTCCCTTAATTCCCTAGACCATTATTCCTCCTCCACCAAACTTTGCAGTTGGCGCTATGCATTGGGGCAGGTAGTGTTCTCCTGACATTTGCCAATTTCAGATTCGTCCGTCAGACTGCCAGATGGTGAAGCGTGATTCATCACTCCAGAGAACGCGTTTTCACTGCTCCAGAGTCCAATGGCGTCGAGCTTTACACCACTCCAGCCGTCGCTTGGCATTGTGCATGGTGATCTTAGGCTTATGTGCGGCTGCTTGGCCATGGAAACCCATTTCATGAAGCTCCCYACAAACAGTTATTGTGCTGACATTGCTTCCAAAGACAGTTTGGAACTAGATAGTGAGTGTTGCAACCGAGGACAGATGTTTTACAAGTGCTACGCTCTTCAGCACTCGGCYGTACCGTTCTGTGAGCTTGTGTGGCTTACCACTTCGCGGCTGATCCGTTGTTGCTCCTAGACCTTTCCAGTTCACAATAACAGCACTTACAGTTGAACGGGCAGCTCTAGCAGGTCAGAAATTTGACGAACTGACTTGTGACAATCTATGACAGTGCCACATTGAAAGTCACTGAGCTCTTCAGGAAAGCCATTCTACTGCCAATGTTTGTTTTTGGAGATTGCATGGCTGTGTACTTMATTTTATACACGTCAGCAACGGTGTATAAAATTTGAAGAGGTYTCCACATACTTTTGTATATATAGTGTACATCCCTGTGCATATTGGGGCTGATTCCGACCCGAGTTAAGTGTTCGTAAATGGAGCGTAATTCCCTTTTTGTGCACTGTTCTCTCTAGGCGTATTCTGACCTTGAACTTAATTATGAATGAGAATAGCATGCTATTCGCCCACTATTCATCCGGGATGGAGATCTAAGAACTAAAGGTGTGGCGGAGGTGTGTCAAGGTCAGCCATATTCTAACCTTGTGTTGCGATARTGTATTTAGAGGTAGGTGAAGGAGTCAAGCGCAGGAGAGCAGAGATGTCCAAGTAGCGTCTTTTAATAGCCAAGTCCACAACAATAGGGTCAGGTACAATACCAAATAAACGCCCACGACAAAAGAGAACACAGTTACTCACGGAAGGAGGAAAAACAACGCTCCTTAAACTTATACACAATCGGTATACACGTGAAAATAACTGAGGCACAACCTCAACTAGCAACTGACACCAATAATCCCGCACAAACCTAAGCAGGCAACAGGGGTAATTATACACACAGAAATTAAAGCAAATGAAACCAGGTGTGAAAGAACCAAAGACAAAACAAACGGAAAAGGAAAAATGGATCTGTGATGGCTAGTAGGCCGGCGACGCCGACCGCCGAGCATTGCCTGAACAGGGAGAGGAACCACCTTCAGTGGAAGTCATGACACCTTGACTTAATTCCCTCATAATCCCACCACCTTTATGTGCGAGAAACCTTGAATAAGGTCGAGCGAACCTACCGGTTCCATGTGGAAAAAGAGTCTACTTCATTTTTCCTGATAGAAATAACAGCATTCTACATGCACTGTAATTTATACATTTATAAGAGCTATTGATAAGAGCTAGGTGAATGAGTAATCTGTTTGGAAGCGGGGATTGTAAATACACAATTGTTTTTATGAGCCCTGGAGGCGTATGTGAAACCAGTCATATGGAAACAAACTGAAAATCATATCAGCATGACAGGTATTACGGCCCCTTTTCCACAGGCAAGTAGGCTATAATTAGCTGTGCAGTTATTCAGATTTTTTATTGTGTGCCCTCAAAATTATGAGACACAAGTTATAGGGATGAACCTGCCGAGTTGATGTATGAGTTGATGTATGTTTTAATTATATGCCCAGGCTTTTCTCWATTTTATTTTACAATTTGTAACATGTTAAATATTAGCTACTATCCAGAGCCACCGTCAGTAATAGGCACACATTTATAACTCTCACRTCAGTGTTAGTTTTCTTCCAATTGTTGCATACATTTAGCCTCATTCCATTCCGTTTACTTTTCATTCCTCTGTCACGTCTGTGTGGATGATCCTGAGGGTCGCTAGCTTTAGTCGATTATATTAGGCTAACATTGGGACTTGTAGTCTATTTGATTCATTATGGAACTCAGACCACACATAAACGTTACAGTGCCTTCAGAAAGTATTCACACCCCTTGACTTTTCCACATGTTGTTGTAGTACAGCCTGAATTTAGAATTGATTAAATGTAGGTTTTGCGTCACTGGAATACACACAATACCCCATAATGTCAAAGTCAAATTATTTCTTTTCAAATTATTACAAATTCATAAAAAATGAAAAGCTAAAATGTCTTAAGTCAATAAGTATGCCACCCTTTTGTTATGGCAAGCCTAATAATAAGTTCAGGAGTAAACATTTGCTTCACAAGTCACATAATAAGTTCACTCTGTGGACTCACTCTGTGTGCAATAATAGTGTGTAACAGGATTTTTCAATGACTACCTCAGCTTTATACCCCACACATACAATGTCTGTAATCTGTAAGGTCCCTCAGTTGAGCAGTGAATTTCAAACAAAGATTCAACCACAAGACCAAGAAGGTTTTCCAATGCCTTGCAAAGCAGGGCACCTAAATGCAGACATGGAATGTCCCTTTGAGGTTATTAATTACACTTTGGGTGGTGTATTAATACACCCAGTCACCAGAACGATACATACGGTAAGTCTACATGACAACCACTGAGAAGTGCATAAGAAGGGCATGTGTAGGAAAGGCATACATTTCTTAAATCGGAATTGGCCCCATAGAGCATAATGCTTATCGCTCTGATCAGGCATCCTACAGTAACATTGCATTACGCATATCAATTCTTTAAACCTCCAGCAAGTAATATTTTATAGGAAAAACTATACAGATCTACAATCAACTTAAAAATTAGCTGAGTGTAATATATTACCTTGATGATACATGATAATGGCAAAAAGTGTGATAATAAACCCTATGACAGGAGAGTGATGGAGAGGTTCTAACTCCATACAGAGAAAAGACACATGGTGGTGCACACACAGTCAAGAACATTGTGTACTGTAGGACACACTGTACAGTTAGCTTTTCTGCGTGGTAACGATAAACCTCATTAATCCATAGTGATGTTTTATTTATGTAAGGGATGGGTTCTTTGGAGTGGAGCTTCCCTGGGAAAACATTCCTCTTCCTCCCAGGGGATTGGGACTAGTCCGCCGTGCCACGGCAGGATCAGGATGAGGGGGGGGGGGGGGGGGGGGGGGGGGGGGGGGGGGGGGGGGGGGGGCAGCACACACCAGGACAACCAGGACACGAGGGTGTTAGAGAAGTGCACTTCAGGTACACTGTAGCCCTGGAGACCCAGAGGAGAGGACCACATCTGTTGATGCACTCTTATCCAACTCCATAAGTATCCTTGCATTCAAAGAGCACATTCATGAGTACAGTGTATAATAGTAGCTTGATACTTGGTACATTGGTTAGACAAGGCCAAGCTTTGTAAACACACATAGCTCAAGTATTGCTCAAGTAGCTCCTCTGTGGTTGTATGTATTGTGCTACCACCGCTATCTTTGATGTATGTAGTGCTAATAGGTCTCTGTTCTTCCTTCAGAGGCTCCCTGGACAATTCCTAAGGTCATGGAAACACATATTTACAGAGAACTCTAAGTTATTACAACATGTTCTGCCAAATCATGTCCGCCACTCAGGCCAAACACAWCCAAAATAAAACTCAAAACTCAAATATTATGCCATGCAATATACAAGTCCCTGAATTTGGAAACCAAATATTGTGACTTACTACAGTGATATAAGCATATTACAAAATCGTTTAAAAAAATATTAAGCAAATTATTTACAGAAGAGAGCATGAGAGATCCAACTGAAATATTGGTTCAAGGCTGAAGTTATTTCTTCAACTAGCCACCCACGGTGTACTCTTCATGTACAGTATTTAGTATATTTTAAAATCATGTACTGGATACCTAAATGATATGCCCTGAGAAAAAAATGTGGTATATGCTTAAAAGGAGACATAGAAAAGGAGGATCTCTTTTTAACCTGCTGTGCAGTGGGATAAGTCAGGTCACACAGAGAGATTCTTGGAAGTCTTAAAAAAATCAACTTTGAAGCAAAAGAATACACCTCACACACATGGTTATGGGCTTAAAAAAACAAGACACCTGTACCATGTCAGATACAACGTATCCCAATATTACACTGTATGTACATCACAGAAGACTGAAATATAACAAAACTGTTTGACATAGAAACACAGATTTTTTTATCAGAAAAATAAATAAATATCTTTATTAAATATGAATAACATTCTACCCATGAGGCCAAATAGGTCATTGACTGCAGGAAAGGGCTACAGAATAAATATTCAGTGTTTAACTAAAGGATCGGACCCTTTTTTTTCAATTTTCGCCTAAAATGATATACCCAAATCTAACTGCCTGTAGCTCAGGATCTGAAGCAAGGATATGCATATTCTTGATACCATTTGAAATAGAAACACTTTGAATTTTGTAGAAATGTAAAATTAATGTAAGAGAATATAACACATTAGATCTGGTAAAAGATAATAAATGAAAAAACATGTGTTTTATTTATTTTTCGTTCCATCATCTTTGAAATGCATGAGAAAGGCCATTATATGACTTGAGTCTAGGCGCAATTTAGATGTTCCACTAGATGACAGCAGTGTATATGCAACGTTTTAAACTGATCCAAAGAACCATTGCATTACTGTTCAAAATGTTGTATCAAGCTGCCCAAATGTGCCTAATTGGTTTATGATATATTTTCAAGTACATAAATGTGCACTCTCCTCAAACAATAGCATGGCATTCTTAGGATTTATTAATCAAATTTGAGAATTTATGTAAGAATATTTGTTATGTGTCCTTACACCTATAGACTGGCAGTTCTGCCCTGAACATTCTCCTAAATTGTGTTAAATGGAGCAGAGATGAGATGTTAGCAGAAGAATCACATGCAAGTAAATTTGGAACACCTGGGTGTTTTTACTCATATAACGATAACCCAAGCATGCACATTTCATAATGATTCGGGGAATGATGCCCATCAATGAAGCAGAGTGAGTTCTCACAATGATGTCCACAAAACAGTTTTATTCAATTTAAATAAATTTTAATGTTTATAGTATGTACAGAAACGGAACTCTCATTTACTCACCAAAGGAACTCACTCACTATTAAATATTCCTTCAAGTAAAGCTACCCTAATTTATGGCTTCCAGGGTTTTAGTCTGGCCTCCACAGACTGTATACCACACCACACCACTCTGCCTGCCGGATATTCTGCAGCCCACACTTTCATGTTTATTGTTCTTATATTAATGAGAACATTTCCGAAAATAATTCCCTAAAAGGATCCTCCATTGTCCAGTAATATCAAGACAGTGTGTCTAGCCAGACCTAACAGACAAATTTAAATGGCCTAATGGACAAAATAGTAGACATCTTACCATGCTTGGTATTTGCAACTCCCTCTCTCTCTCTTGCTCTCTTTCTCTCTCTCTCTCTCTCGCTCTACAACTCTCTCTCTCTCTCTCGCTCTACAACTCTCTCCTCTCTCTCTCTCTCTCTCTCTCTCCTCTCTCTCCTCTCTCTCTCTCTCTTCTCTCTCTCTCATCTCTCCTCTCTCTCTCTCTCTCTCTCTCTCTTCTCTCTCACACACACACACACACACACACACACAAATACAAACACAAACACACACACACTACACAGCAGGGGCCAGGATCTTCACTTTCCAACTCCAGTCTTCAAGCAAAAAAGGTCTATAAAATGTAATTACCCAGAACAGAGTCTTGTAACACGGCAGTGTACTGTGACCTGTATGCAACTTGATAATTTTTGTTACATCATAAATCCAACACTCAACTAGCTCTCCCAAATTCCGTTTATTCACTATGAGGGACAAATCAGTTTCCGACAACTTCTATAATTTAGTCCAATGTAAAAAAAATTGTCAAGGTTTATCGTAGGATTAACAAAACAACAGGAGTAAAAACAGCAGTAATGATAGAACAATTTGGATCCATTTACAGCACATGGCCTTCACATAACTAGGTAGTTTACCAAGTAGTAGCAGCGTGAAAGACAGACGCTCTTTCATTGAGATGATTATGATAAAGTACATTGTCCTGCTGAGAGGGATGCTGGCTCTAATAAGCACCTCAGCTACACTTTCATGAATTCTCAAGACAGTGGATCATTGTAAATGAGTGTTTGTGGGAGTATTAGGCAGCTATCCTTTCATAGAATAGATTGAAGAGTACATTTTTACAGTAAATGTAAGGTTCCCAGGTACTGGAGTATCAAACATGAATACCATTGCTTGTAGAGAATTGCACTGGTCTGGTAAACATGACTAAGCACATTAAATTCCCTTGTGTTCTAGCTCCCTGACGTTTTAGTGTATACAGCAATGTGATTTTCTTGTCATTTTGCTACTTTCTAAGGAAGCGGGACAGTTAAGGTGAAACAGGTCAAACCCATTTCTAAATGCCTTCTTAGGTAATAAGTGCTCAGGCCTCATGCTGAATTTCTATGTAGCATGCTGGGTGCCATTCAAAATCACTGGAACACAAATGGATTTGACGGCTATGCATATTCTCATTGTGAATAAAATAACAAGTCTCTCACTGGATTCTGTGTTGCTAATATATGGTTCAAATAAAGATTCTTGAGAGGAGTTCTGGGGACAAAAGGGATAAAACAGCAATCATTAGCAAAGTGGTTGGGGGTAGAGTTGTTTTTTATGGCACGGGTGAGGGGCAAGGCCTTTTTATCTTAATAGGCAGGATGCTACATACGGCTGTGTGCCAACACTGCCCAGGCTGCTGTTTTCCCACCCCTCACCCGCTGCTCTGGCACCAAGCAGGCCCGGGAGAAATTGCCCGTCATGCAGTAGCTCAGCAGCAGCTTGAAGTAGACAGTCTCACGCTTGTTTCATTAATAGAGAGGGTCGGAGGCCGGCATGTTCCAAGGAAGGCACTCCTGTTGTGTCTTCGGCTTCAAGCTAAAGAGCTGGATGTTAATTAGAGGGTTGAAAATATAATTTAGGTGGAAATTGTCTAACTAGATGCAGCACGAGTGGCCACTGTGGAGCCTCAGAGGATGCTCCCCTCACAGGCTTCTTTGTTTGATCTGCCAATTGGGATTAGCGACAGAATTAAAGTATACAGCTGAAACCCACATGAATCTACATCTCAACCTGGAAATCTAATTGGGCTAATTCCTGCAATTTCTGAGATGTTTTGGAAATATCACACCTACAATGACATTTAAAAAATATTTAAACATTTGTTTTTATTGAACCTTTATTTAACTAGGCAAGTCAGTTAAGAACACATTCTTATTTACAATGATGGCTTACCCCGGCCAAACCCTAACCTGAAAGACGCTAGGCCAATTGTGCGCCACCCTATGGGACTCCCAATCACGGCCGGTTGTGACACAGCCTGGAATCAAACCAGGGACTGTAGTGACACCTCTAACACTGAGATTCAGTGCCTTAGACCGCTTCACCAGTTGGTGGCCATCAAAGGTGGAATGGAAAAAAATATCATGGGTTTTATTTCACAGTTAATTAAATGTACAGGTACCACATTACACATGGACTTTGTGCATTTATGCCAGACAACTAACGCATATTTGAATGCATATTTGCTAAATTACATGCTGCAGGAGCCAATGAAAGGCCAAGGCCTCATGTTCATTCTGAGATTCAGTGAATGTAATGTAGTTGATATCAAGATAAAGAGGTTATTAAACCTCTCAGGGGAAAATAGTGCAGGTAAAGCGTCTGCAGCTCTGTGGGAGCTGATGCCATTTTTCCTGTGGAAAGGAAAATAGAGCAGCCCCTCTGTCCTCCACCGCTGGTGGGAACGTCTGTCAGCGAGGCACAGCCGGGTCACATTAACAACCAGTTTTCCCACAATCTGGCCTTTATTAGTGCTGCTAATAGCAACCCTAGAATCAGGTAGATCTGAACTGCCCCACAGAGAGAACACTGAAAACTACTTCAATTCATTGGAACTAAAAATATCTCTCCCCCGCGCTAGACATGCCAAAAGTAGCTTTTAATTCCTCGGCTACCACAAATTATATTGTTCATTTGGGCTACATAGTGTCTAGTCATATATTTGATGGATTCTATTAGGAAGGTCTTTGCGAGTAAGGCTTGCCAAAAAAAGAGAAGAAACTGTTGAGGACATCTGCAGGTCTGTGTTAAATAAGTTTATGTTTTTATTGTAGTTGACCTAGCCTTCACTATCAAAAATCATTCACTATCAGAAATATCAGAAGAAGTATTCAGAAATATCTGAAGTGTACTGAAGTTAGCAACGGTCATCAAAATTGTTAAAAGGTTTTTTCTAATAAATAAATCATAATAAACGCAACAGTTGGACAATGGATTAAGATATTGACTGACTTAAACCACATAAAACATTTTACTGGCATGGACAAATAATACATGGAGTTCAGGGATTTGGGTGGAAATTCAGGTACTCAATTTATTGTCAAATGTCACTTTTATTTCTTAGAATGTATTTACAGATATGAAGAAATTAACATAAAGGGGTTGAACGGGGCTGCAACCACCAAACAATGAGCTATGTCTACGTCTACCTGCACTCACCTGGCTGCCTAGGTTTACCTGCACTCACCTGGCTGTCTAGACTGCCTCATTAATTACTGTTCTTGTCAGGTTCTGTTGCATAATTCAACAAGTGTGTCAATATCAAGATATCATGGGATAAAACAAATCAACAAACTTGGCTCTAGATTACACCTATTGTATCTATACATACTTTACATTGTTTGCGAGATCAGACATAATATCACTATAATCCGAGTATTCATTTTCGGAAGTTTATTTTAATTTAGCACATCTAATTTGTAAGCATTTAAACTGTATTAAATGATTACTTTTTTAAATTCCACAAAAAATGAACACCCATCAAAATAAAGTTGTCTTTCATCTCTTTCTTGTGATGTAAGTGTCGATACGATGTGTTAAATCCCTGACAAAGCTTCGGCGTTCTTATAGATGCAACGGAAATACGTTATATTCCATTAAGGCCATTTCAGCCATTACCGGGGTGTGTTTGACAAGTCATTACAAACATTTCCGCGGACGTAACGTTAACGGGGGTGGGGGGGACTACAGGCACAAACAAGAGTATGAAAGACTTGCAGGAGTAAAATGAAAGCAATCAATCCAGCGAGATTTAAGTGACAAGGGGATTTTGCACCATTCAAACACAGGAAATAGATGTCTGAAAAAGACAGATCCTCAAATGAGAGGGGTATGAGCGTTGCTACTGAAGTTCCATGGCCTTCGAATACAAATAAATAGATAAATACCTTTGTGTGTGCTCAAGCTCCCTGAACAAACAATGGACACATCTCAGTCTCCTGTTTGTGTTGTCTACTATATTTAGCTCATGGATTAATCAAATTTAGTTTAGCCTCACATAATTTACTCAATATATACCGTATAATGAGTAAATTATGTGAGGCTTTGCAAGATTTGTTTGGCAGATGTGAGCTTCTTTGAATAAGAACATGTATCGTTAAACACACCTTGCCAAACATCCTCACTCATGACTCCTAGGAAGTCATCCATCCATGTGGCCTTCCACCACATCCGCCACCATAATACAAAATGAGAGATGTTTGTTGAGTCACAAAGGATGAAAGGAACCACAGGGAAGTATGGCATCTTTCCCATTTACAAATTACTCATCATAGTTTTATCAGAAGCAATGTTTGACTAAAATAAAGTACAATAAGTCCCTATCATTTCCTGTTTTAACCCTTGCCTAGAGCCTATAATGTGTTTAATAACAGTGGTCGTCATACAGAACATGTGCTCTCCTATACAGAACGCTTTCCAGATGATACTAGCAAGACTATTATTTTCTCTGATCCTCTGACACGTTGGTTACTCACTCCAAACCTTTTACTGAGACATGGTGTCAAAGGAACATTTGTAATTACTTTTCTACCAGTTTCATACACTGCCAAACAAACACAACTCATCATTCATTACTGTGAGTATCTTTACGCAAAGAAACTTCAAATGGCCAAGCTTCCGCTACCTGTATACTTGATAAGCCAGCAGTTGCAACATACGGCTCCTATATTGCAACTCCACAATATCACCACAATCACATGTTCACACCACTCCGCTGCTCCATGATCTACTTAAGGAAATCCTGAACCCCCAATGCTGTCTATAGATAGACTGGCCATGAGCCACCAGGGACCCTGACTGTTCTAGATACAGTATAATTGTCCTGTTTTCAGCACTAAGTAAACAGGGGCTAAATCTAATGTTATCTTCATGAAGATTGTGTTTCCAGCAAGTGGAGTGCAGATAGCAGCTGCATGTCCTGGGGAGAGTGGAGACAGCCTTTGGAATGCTAATAGCCTCTGATGGGTCCAAATATGAGCAGGTGAGGATTGAGCTTCTTCCAAACACATGGGGACCCATTTAGTGAAGTTTGAAGGGGGAAGGAGATTTAAAACAGACAAGGGGGTTGGCCATTTAAACTGTGCAGTACAATCAATATTCAATCAGGAGGGCAGAGTAGCCTCTTACAAGAGAGAATAAATATGCGTGTTAACAGAAAGTAAGTATGTGGAGGAGGAAACACAAGGGAAAACAATGCAGCAACAGCAACAGGCAGGGAAATGAAGTCAAGTGAAAAGGAAGTTCAGCAGATTCCTGTGCAAGCCGTAGATGATTAGCGTTGATGACTCTGAGTGCTCCAGAGGGCAGGTGTTCACAGGACTAGTTTCTTGCTATTAGCTCAGCTATCTAAATATTGAGTGTACACAACACAGTTTCTGCTGTGAATGATTCCCAAAAAGAAGCAGCAGGGAGGCTTGATAAGCAAGGAGGCCTGGGAGGCTGCACATACTGTAGTCATGAGTCAGAAAACATAACAGCATGAGCTCACAGTTCTAATGCCTTCAGACACACAAAGCTAATGTTCAGAGTTCAAGGCTAATATTCCACTCTATCTTGATATTGCCGCACATTGCACATCGCTTATTACAAGCATGGGTAGGGCACTCAGGTTAATCAGGCAAATGTGACCTTTTTAATCAAAACATATACTGTACGAGTATTAAATAATTCAAATATGTTATTCAGTTCAAGTATTTGTTTTTGTGGTAGAAAAAATACTTATTCAATTTGAGTATATAAAACTCAGCTTTCTCAAACCTATGATTTTCCAGAGAACACACATACACTTTATGAGACACAGGAAATTAAATTACAGTGGTCCTTAAATTTACAACCATCACTGAGAGAAGATAATAATGTAGCAATTTTATACACCGAAAACTTTGCTTTCCAGTAACAACCTTTGGATCAGACCATTCTGATTGGGAACAGAAAATGAATTCCAGGCTTTCGCATCCTTTAAAGGGAACATGTTAAAGGAAAATAATTATATTGTTATCTGAAGAAATAATGTCCTGCTTTTTAATCGAAAGTATTACAGACCTTAAATTAAAGATCTAAACAATTGACAACCTTTCTAGCCTGGCAGAAATCAATCAATCAATAAATCAAATGTATTTATAAAGCCCTTTTTCAATCAGCAATTGTCACAAAGTGCTTATACTGTACAGAAACCCAGCCTAAAACCCCAAATCAAATCACATTATATTGGTCACATACACATGGTTAGCAGATGTTAATGCGAGTGTAGCGAAATTCTTGTCCTTCGGGTTCCGACAGCACAGTAATTGTCACGTTCTGACCTTAGTTTCTTTTTTATGTCTCTATTTTGGTTTGGTCAGGGCGTGAGTTGGGGTGGGCATTCTATGTTTTGTTCTATGTTTTGTATTTCTGTGTTTGGCCTGGTATGGTTCCCAATCAGAGGCAGCTGTCAATCGTTGTCTCTGATTGAGAACCATACTTAGGTAGCCTGTTCCCACCTGTGTTTGTGGGTAGTTGTTTCCTGTTTTGTGTTTGTTTCACCATTCAGGACTGTTTCGGTTTTCGTTGTCATTCACTTTGTTATTTTTGTATTTTTTCTTGTTCTGTTATATTAAAGTAACATGGACACTTACCACGCTGCATTTTGGTCCGATCCTTCATATTCCTCATCAGAAGAGGAAGACAATCGTTACAGTAATATCTAACAAGTAATCTAACAATTCCATAACAACTACTTAATACACACAAATCTAAGTAAAGGGATGGAATAAGAATATGTACATATACATATATGGATGAGTGATGACTGAACGGCATAGGCAAGATGCAATAGATGGTATAGAATACAGTATATACATATGAGATGAGTAATGCAAGATATGTAAACATTATTAAAGTGGCTAGTGATCCATTTATTAAAGTGGCCAATGATTTTGAGTCTGTATGTAGGCAGCACCCTCTCTGTGTCAGTGACCCCAAAGAGCAATGACCCCAAAGAGCAAGCAATGCCGATGTAGAAGCACAGTGGCTAGGAAAAACTCCCTAGAAAGGCAGGAACCTAGGAAGAAACCTGGAGAGGAACCAGGCTCTGAGGGGTGGCCAGCCCTCTTCTGGCTGTGCCGAGGTGAAGATTACAAGGGTACATGGCCATTAAATTCTTCAAGATATTCAAACGTTTATTGATGACCAGCCGGGTAAAATAATAATCACAGTGGTTATAGAGGATGCAAACAGGTCAGCACTTCAGAGGGGGAGAGGGAGAGAGAGACGGTTGAAACAGCAGGTCTGGGACAAGATAGCATGTCCCGTGAACAGGTCAGGGTTCCATAGCCGCAGGCAGAACAGCAGAAACTGGATCAGCAGCACGGCCAGGTGGACTGGGGATGGGGACACCCAGGAGTCGTCAGGTTAGGTAGTCCTGAGGCATGGTCCTAGGGCTTATGTCCTCCGGGAGGAGAGAGAGACGGGGTGGGGGGGTCACTTGTCAGCTCTGAAGTTAGTTTTGAAATAGAGTAAAACATTATAGCAGTGAGCAAATAAAATCTATCTCTAAAATGTAACACAATTTCACCCAAGGCAACTAACCATTTGAATTAAAACACATCACATTGAGCTTAGTGGTCTGCAAATAAAGGCAAAATCCCAGAAAATAGCTAAATGAGAGTTTATGTTGGGAAATGCAACCCACCATATATCAAAGTGTGTGACTCAAACTCGTCGGCACAATGGCAGCGGTACGGGTGCTCACAGATGGCCCCTTTCAAGTTAGCAAACATCCTCTATAAAAGTGCAGAGTTGACAAGTGACTTTGTATTGAATCATCCTTACCAGACAAGGGCCCCATACGCACCTGAAAACCAACCCTACCCAAATTCTCACCCGCCCACTTCAAACCCCTATAACAAGCTTAGTAACTGCTTGGGTTGGCTAAATGTCTACAAGCAACCCACCATGGAATGAGGCCAGGGCAAGTTTTTCAAGAGGAGTAGCAGTACGATAGAATGTGGGTTTAGGGTTTGGGAAAGGGGTATAGTTAAGGCCGTGGCTAGGGATAGTAGGGTTTAACAGGTAGGTGCTTGGGAGCTGTTCTTGAGCAAACACAGTGGGAGAAGAATGTCAGTGAAAAGAAAATTAGTGATATTTCTCTCCAAACAGACTGGTTATCGTCCCAGACACAACAAGCTTCCCAGAACAGAGGTGTTTACAAGCTCATGATTTTCTTAATGGAAAATATTTGCCCCAAATATAGTCCCCGCCAGTGCAGGGGTCTGTTTCTGCAAGCACATTAGCTTTTCCACATAAAAACAAAACACTGTCTCAAAATTGTGCCGTTTTCAATTAAAACTTCCTTTAGCTATTTGTGTCTCCTCTAAGTCCTTTATCACTGCTAGTGCTAGCAGCAGCAAACCAGTATAATGCAGTAGCGAAATGAAGTAAGTTATGTAAGTAAGTTATTCCAGGAACAGGTTTTGTACTGTAAAAATAAAATAAAATAAAAACTCAACATTTCATGAAACATGTTTAAAAAGTACATGAATACAAAATCTAGTAAATTTATGAATTGTTTCGAGTTAAAAAAAAGATTGCACCAATTAAGGATACTTTTCTTTTATTTCTGTTCCAAACTTTACTATTTTCATTGCTTCATTTTATGAAGCTTTTACAGCAGTGTTATTTTTAAAAACTAAGCACAGTGACAACAGGGTTTACGGGTGTTATTCACACTTTCAGTAAGACTGTGGCCTTCTTACGGGATCAACAGACTCCAGTTCAAATGGTCTCTCTCCTTTTCTCTATGAAAGCTGCCATCAAAGAGGCCACCACTAAAGTGAAAGCCAAGCTGAAATAGCTCTACCATTCATCTGAATGTCTGGGCTAGTGATGAAAGACATACAGCTATAAACACCCATTCCCTACCGCTGCTCAACAATATACAGTAATCTGCCGTCTGAAAGAATTCACATTTCGCTGAGAAATCTAAAGTAAAACCCCAAATTACAGGAAATTAAGTTCTATGTGAAATTAAATTTCCTAACTAATTAAGTGGCTTTAATCTTTTCTTTTGTAGGCCTATATGCCAGGCTATTTCCTGCTTTTCTCGGATAGAGATCTTATAGGCTTGGCTTTACTTAACACACTAGGAATTGCAAGCTCTTGGATTGTAATACTCATTGAAGCAAAGAATATGATCTAGGGTTATTGAACCCTAAACATAGTGGTATGCCAAACCCTAGCTTCTTGTCCACACCCCGGCTCAACACTAAAACTAGCCTTAAAAGCTCTACGGGATCGGTGTCCCCCCCATGGGACGGTTGAGCTAACTTGCGCTAATGTGATTAGCATAACATTTTCAGTAACAAGAACATTTCCCAGGACATAGACATATCTGATATTGGCAGAAAGCTTAAATTCTTGTTAATCTAACTGCACTGTCTAATTTATAGTAGCTATTACAAAGAATACCATGCTATTGTTTGAGGAGAGTGCACATTTATGTACTTGAAAATGTATCAATAAACCAATTACGCACATTTGGGCAGACTTGATACAACATTTTGAACAGTAATGTAATGGTTCTTTGGATCAGTCTAAAACGGTGCATATACACTGCTGTCATCTAGTGGCCAACATCTAAATTGCGCCTAGACTCCTAAGTCATATAATGGCCTTTCTCATGCATTTCAAAGATTATGGAACAAAGAATAAATAAAACACATGTTTTTTCATTGTATTATCTTTTACCAGATCTAATGTGTTATATTCTCCTACATTAATTTCACATTTCCACAAACTTCAAAGTGTTTCCTTTCAAAAGGTATCAAGAATATGTATATTCCATGCTTCAGGTCCTGAGCTACAGGCAGTAGATTTGGGTATGTCATTTTAGGCGAAATTCTTTAAAAAGGGTCTGATTCTTAAGAGGTCCTAACACTAGTCCTAACCCTAATGTTCACATGCTAGCTCAACCCTATCCTTAGCCATAATCCTAATCCTAACCCTAATTCTTGACTGGAGATATTAGCAGTGAATTAATTCACATGTAGTAGGCTCAAAGTTTCATGACAGAGGACAGAATACTAGCCACTGGCGTACCACAACCCGCAGCCCCCGTAAGGCGGAGGTTGCAGAACGTTATCCCCCTCCCCAAAACACTGCCACTGGTAGCTGCATGCATAACTAGAGGTGAGCTAGAGGTGAGAAATCCACCACTGCTGGTGACCACAAACACCCCTCTGTCAGGGCTCCACAGGGGTCCAATGAGGACACTCTAAAGAGCAAGCGGAACATTCCCTTCAGTTTAGAAACCCATACTTCAGTGCTACTTTTCATGCAAGCAATACTTGGTCATCTGTCATCCTGAACAGGAATGCAAACAAGCTCGCTAACAAATACCAGGACGGTAACGCCACGTGAATGTCTGCTTCTTCACAAGCTAATATCAGAGAGATTAATTCAGATATGAGGCTACACTATGTAGACCATACTGGGCCATGTTGGAGTAAGCCAAAGTTGTGAGCCAGACACTACAGCAACTCAAACGAGTGAGCGTTTCAACGATCATAGAAGCAAGTTGGTGTCAATTTTGAACCAGAGGATGTGTGAGGTTGTCGTAGGAGCATAGAAAAAAGGTACCAGATAATATTGCAGGTTGGGGATATGTGGCCATCCAATCTTGATGAACACAGCTGGTGAGAGATGCTCTTATTGATTACAATAGGAGCAATCTATTTTACTCTGTGATTCACTCGTGTCAGATGTGCAGTTAGCCAGCAATGTAAAAGGGAAGATTATCCATTTCATTGTGAGGTCAACTCATCATGCCACCACACCCAACACCCTTAGGGGACACGATCTGTGGGAGCAAGACTCCCATCCAAAAGGGAGAGGGCAACAAGTGTGGGCTCGCTGTGTGTGTCTAGATGTCTATTTAAAGATGCGGTCAACAGTCAAACGCTCTCAGATCCATGATCAAGGCTGTTGGGAGGGCAGTGATTGAAGTCAGTGCAAAACCACTCACACCTGAATTTTACAGCTGACAATTAATGCATCATAGCCCCAGGACTTTCAAAAGCCTTTCTCACAGGGAGGCCGAAATCTAAAACGTCTTTGGGAATTTGACATGCGGAACTGCCAAGAATTCTCACATGAAGGATTATAACAATCCCTCTTGTTTCCCTTTTTAGCATCAGTCACTGTGAGTGTTCTATGTGGTTCATGTTGCATACTTATTCAAACCCACAAGACCAAAGTGCTACAAAGGAGTCGTAAAGACAGAACTCATTTATTTGACTTTGACATACACACACAAGCCACACCAAAATATATTTGGACTTACTCCACCTTTCTCATCAACTGAATAAAGATCATTTTGATGTGGATTGGGAGTTTTGGCTGAAAGGCCTAAGGAGCAGATTAGTTTCCATAGGAGGATCTGCCTTTGAGTCATTAGTTTCACATTCTATATGTGACCAGTCACTGAGACTGGTTCACTAACATGCCTGGTCTCACAGAGCATCAAAGCTAATATCACTCTACCTGTTGAAACTACTACAAGTCAATGACGAGTCGGAAGTCAATGATGTGTTTGTTCCATCATCGTTGATGACAACAAATAGATCTCATCTATTGATGGTGAATAGAAATGATGTGTCATTGTCATCCACTGGAAAACACCATCAGTTCCCAACACATATCAAACTCATCTCAGTGTAATTGTAGAGCTGAGATGAGAGAAAAAAGGAAAATAAAATATTTTGGAGCATGTGAGTCCCAAAGCGTTCTCTCACCTTTTGTATCCCCTTTTAATTAATTTGTCTAATTGCCCCTGTGTGCACTAAATCACATGTAATATCTGCTCTAAACAGAGCGAGACAAAAGAGCAGAGAGGCCCCAGCCTGCAAAGTTTCCACCTGAGAAGGACTTGTGCCATTTTGTTCAGGGCATGATGGATCTGTGGAAAATGTATGGCCAATTCTCCCTGATTGTCAGGTCTGGAGCTACAGCAGGCTATAATTGGAAGTTCTAAATGGCTTTTCTGTCACTAGGGTAGACATCACTAAATAGATGCTAAGGAAACCTCCCAATACTGCCTGTCAGCTGCACAGACAGCAACCTTTGTGACAGACCAATTCATGAGAGAGGGAAAGTTTCCAGTATATTGTACCCTGACTATTAGGGGGCACTATGAGGAACCATGATGCAAATATCCAGTCTGATATAACCACTGGATAGATAAACTAAAATGTATTCCTTATAGAAACCATCTCCTCTTTTTGGGTTGACACAGGCACAAACATCTTAAAGGTCTAATGCAGCTGTTTTTATCTGAATATCAAATCATTTCTGGGTAACGATGGAGTACCTTACTGTGATGTTTTCAATTACAATGGTCAAAAAGAAACAAAAATAGCTTCTTAGCAAAGAGCAATTACTCAAGCAAGAATTTTGCTATGACTGTCTGCGAGTGGTCTGAGTGGGGAGAGGAAAACTGAACTAGCTGTTATTGGCAGAGAGGTTTGGAACTGTCTTTCTTATTGGTCTATTAACTAATTTACCAGACAGGCCAAAACTCCCACCAAAACAGGCTGAAATTTCAAACAGTCTTTTCAAACAGCTCTTACACTAAAATTATATTGTCATCATTGTAAAGAACAGGAAGTCCCACACACTGTTTATGCAGGTCAAACAGACTGAGTGCTCATATTCCAAAATATACACATTTCACCTCACATGACCATAATGCACAAGACTCACAGTAAGGTGTGTAAACAATTCAATTCACGTTTGTGCATAGTCAATCATAATTAATCACAGAGATACATATGGTCATAAACTATTATATACGTACAAATTGATCCAAGTTAAAACCTAGGGAACAGTAAAAAAATATTACGTTGAAAACTGTTGAAATACCTACCCATATGACCATTACACGCAGGACGCACTATGGTCGTAGATATAATTCCAATGACCTATTTCAAAAACTTGCTTACCTCTAATAATTTGATATTAATGAGATGGGCACATGTAGTAGTTACAGAACATATAATATACTGTATGCATACACTGAGTGTCCCCCCCTGCTTTGCCCTCAGAACAGCCTCAATTTGTCGGGAATGGACTCTACAAGGTGTCGAAAGCGTTCCACAGGGATGCTGGTCCAAGTTGACGCCAAGTTGACGCCACAGTTGTGTCAAGTTGGCTGGATGTCCTCTGGTTTGTGGACCATTCTTGATACACATACAGGAAACTGCTGAGCATGAAAAACACAGCAGCGTTGCAGTTCTTGACACACTCAAACCGGTGCACCTGGCACCTACTACCATACCCCTTTCAAAGGCACTTAAATCTTTTGTCTTGCCCATTCACCCTCTGAATGTCTCACTTGTCTCAAGGCTTAAAAATCCTTCTTTAACCTGTCATGGAAAGAGCAGGTGTTCATAATGTCAAACTCAATGTATGTACAAAATGACCAAGTGGAGACCTGGATGGCAAGACAAATAAACATAACATATTCATGTAAGAAATGGTATGATATAAAATTCTTGGTTCAGACCTTTAGAAGACATGGTAGACAAATGGTGAATACAATACAATTCTCTTCTCAGTAATAGATTATCAGTATCTCCCCCCTCCTAGGAGCCTTAATTTATGGCTGAGAGTGCAGTGCGCCAAATTCAAACAATAGAAATCACATAATTAAAATTCCTCAAACATACAAGTATCTGATACCATTTTAAAGGTAATATTGTTGTTAATCCCACCACAGTGTCCGATTTCAAAAAGGCTTTACAGCGAAAGCACCATAACCGATTATGTTAGGTCATCGCCAAGTCACAGAAAAACAGCCATTTTTCCAGCCAAAGACAGGAGTCACAAAAAGCAGAAATAGAGATAAAATGAATCACTAACCTTTGATGATCTTCATCAGATYACACTCATAGGACTTCATGTTATACAATACATGTATGTTTTGTTCGGTAAAGTTCATATTTATATCAAAAAATCTCAGTATACATTGGTGCGTTATGTTCAGTAGTTCCAAACCATCCGGTGATTTTGCAGAGAGCCACATCAATTTCCAGAAATACTCATAATAAACGTTGATCAAAGATACAAGTGTAGACATGGAATTTTAGATCCACTTCTCCTTAATGCAACCGCTGTGTCAGATTTCAAAAAAGCTTTACGGAAAAAGCAAACCATGCAATAATCTGAGTACGGCGCTCAGAGCCCAAACCAGCCAAAAAGATATCCGCCATATTGTGCAGTCAACAGAAGTCAGAAATAACATGATAAATATTCACTTACCTTTGATGATCTTCATCTGAATGCACTCCCAGGAATCCCAGTTCCACAATAAATGTTTGTTTCGTTCGATAATGTCCATCATTTATGTCCAAATAGCTACTTTTGTTAAACAAATCCAAAGTCACGAAGCGCGTTCACTAGGAGCAGACGAAATGTCAAAAAGTTTTGTTACAGTCCGTAGAAACATGTCAAACAATGTAGAGAATCAATCTTTAGGATGTTTTTAACATATTTTTAACAACATATTTTTAACATAAATCTTCAATAATGTTCCAACCGGAGAATTCCTTTGTCTGTAGAAAAAGCAATGGAACGCGAGCTACCTCTCACGTGAATGAGCGTCACGAGCCTGTGGCACTCTGCCAGACCACTGACTCAAAGAGCCCTTATGAGCCCCTCCTTTCCAGTAGAAGCCTCAAACAAGTTTCAAAAGATTGTTGACATCTAGTGGAAACCTTAGGAAGTGCAACATGACCAATATCCCACTGTATCTTCAATAGGGAATGAGTTGAAAAACAACCAACCTCAGATTTCCCACTTCCTGGTTGGATTCTTTCTCAGGTTTCTGCCTGCCATATGAGTTCTGTTATACTCACAGACATCATTCAAACAGTTTTAGAAACTTCAGAGTGTTTTCTATCCAAATCTACTAATAATATGCATATTCTAGCTTTTATGGAATTGTAGCAACTGGGACTAAGTAGCAGGCCGTTTACTCTGAGCACCTTATTCATCCAAGCTACTCAATACTGCACCCAGCCATAAGAAGTTAACATGTTCGATACCAATGAATCTCAGAGAGCTGATGTTGTGACAACCCTCCACAGGATATTATACTTATGTTCTGCTATCCTTCTGTGTGCTACAGATCCATTACTATAATTTTTACAATTTCAAAGTATTATTCCAACCTCATACACAGTACCAGTCAAAAGTTTGGACACACCAACTCATTCCAGGGTTTTTCAAATGTTTTACTATTTTCTACATCGTAGAAAAATAGTGAAGACATCAAAACTATGAAATAACACATATGGAACCATGTAGTAACCAAACAAGTGTTAAACAAATCAAAATATATTTTATATTTGAGATTCTTCAAAGTAGCCACCCTTTGCCTTCATGACAGCCTTGCACACTCTTGGCATTCTCTCAACCAGCTTCAGGAGGTAGTCACCTTGAAATCATTTCAATTAACAGGTGTGCCTTGTTCAAAGTTAATTTGTGGAATTTCTTTCCTTCTTAATGCGTTTGAGCCAATCAATTGTGATGTGACAAGGTAGGGGTGGTATACAGAAGATAGCCCTATTTGGTAAAATACCAAGTCCATATTATGGCAAGAACAGCTCAAATAAGCAAAGAGAAATCACAGTCCATCATTACTTTAATCAATCAAATCAAATTTATAAAGCCCTTTTTACGTCAGCCGATGTCACAAAGTGCTGTACAGAAAACAGGCCTAAAACCCCAAAGAGCAAGCAATGCAGATGTAGAAGCACGGTGGCTAGGAAAAACTCCCTAGAGAGGCACAAACCTAGGAAGAAACCTAGAGAGGAACCAGGCTCTGAGAGGTGGCCAGTCCTCTTCTGGCTGTGCCGGGTTGAGATTACAACAGTACATGGCCAAGATGTTGAAACTTTCATAGATGACCAGCAGGGTCAAATAATAGTAATAATTACAGTGGTTGTAGAGGGTGCTACAGGTCAGCACCTCAGGAGTAAATGTCAGTTGGCTTTTCATAGCCGAGCATTCAGAGTTAGAGACAGCAGGTGCGGTAGAGAGAGAGTCGAAAACAGCAGGTCCGGGACAAGGTAGCACGTCCGCTGAACAGCTCAGGGTTCCATAGCCGCAGGCAGAACAGTTGAAACTGAAGCAGCAGCACGACCAGGTGGACTGAGGAGAGCAAGGAGTCATCAGGCCAGGTAGTCCTGAGGCATGGTCCTAGGGCTCAGGTTCTCCGGGAGGGGAGGGAGAGGGAGGGAGAGGGAGGGAAAGGGAGAGGGAAAGAGAGAGAATTCGAGGGAGCATACTTAAATTCACACAGGACACCGGATAAGATAGGAGAAATACTCCAGACATAACAGACTGACCCTAGCCCCCCGACACATAAACTATTGCAGCATAAATACTGGAAGCTGAGACAGGAGGGGTCAGGAGACACTGTGGCCCTGTTCGACGATATCCCCGGACAGGGCCAACCAGGCAGGATATAACCCCACACACTTTGCCAAAGCACAGCTCCCACACCACTAGAGGTACTTTTTTTCCCAAGATGGCAGCGCAGTAGGACGTGTATATCTGTCTTTGTCTAATCCCGTGTCTTATCCCATGTAAATAGCCAGTCTTTTTTGTATATATCTTAATCTCTCTTTCTATCTACGAACTAAATAACCTTTCCTGCAACCCACCCAATGTGGTATGGATCTGCTATTTTTATTCCTTATAACTGGAACTTCCAGCTAACTAGCTACTAGTCTTTGTTAGCCACGGATAGCGGTCCTCGCGTTTTTCCCCCGGCATCAGCCAGCCTTAGCTCGGACAATCACCTGCCAGTCTGCACAGCGCGATATCAACCCAGAGCATATCGGACTGCTTCTCTCTACCATATCACCGGATTCCTGCCGCTCTGGATCATTACACCGGATCATTACTCCGGATCATCACAGCTAGCTAGCTGCAAACGAGTGGCTACTGTTAGCTAACGCCTCTGTCCCGAAGCAAGCACCAGCTAGCCTTGAGCTAGCCTCGAGCTAGGCCCATATACCAGCTAATTCTAGGGCTACAATACCTCCTTTGCCAATTGGCCTGGACCCTTTATTGTCGACACAGAGTTCCGCCGATTCATCACGACTGGACTGCCGACGTGATCGCCCGATGTGGTCTCAACAGGCTATTCTGTTATGATATCGCCGAAGAACCATCTACTAGCCCCGGCCCGCTAGCTTTTCTGAACGCTGTGTCCCCTGCTCGCCTAGCGTAGTAGTGACTACCGAACAGCACCCTGACTCACCTATTGCTACTCTTTTGACCCTATGATCACTTGGCTACACACCTGATGCCCCCTGGACTGTTTCAATAACACGGAACCTCATTTTCTTTACCTGTCGGACCCAGCCTCAAACTCAGGTCCTGTATGTACTTAACTGACCCGCTGAAATCTGCTCCTTTTATTCTCTGTTCCGAACGCACTAGACGACCAGTTCTTATAGCCTTTAGCCGTACCCTTATCCTACTCCTCCTCTGTTCCTCTGATGATGTAGAGGTTAACCCAGGCCCTGTAACTGCCAGTACTACACCTATTCCCCAGACGCTATCATTTGTTGACTTCTGTAACCGTAAAAGCCTTGGTTTCATGCATGTTAACATCAGTAGCCTCCTCCCTAAGTTCGTTTTTTCCACTGCTTTCGCACACTCCGCCAACCCTGATGTCCTAGCCGTGTCTGAATCCTGGCTTAGGAAGGCCACCAAAAATTCTGAAATTTCCATCCCCAACTACAACATTTCCGCCAAGATAGAACTGCCAAAGGGGGTGGAGTTGCAATCTACTGCAGAGACAGCTTGCAGAGTTCTGTCATGCTATCCAGGTTTGTGCAAAAACAGTTCGAGGTTCTACTTTTAAAAATCCACCTTTCCAGAAATAAGTCTCTTACTGTTGTCGCTTGTTATAGACCCCCCTCAGCCTCCAGCTGTGCCCTGGACAACATATGTGAATTGATCGCCCCCCATCTGTCTTCAGAGTTCGTACTGTTAGGTGACCTAAACTGGGATATGCATTAACACCCCGGCCGTCCTACAATCTAAGCTAGATTCCCTCAATCTCACACAAATTATCATAGAACCTACCAGGCACAACCCTAAATCCGTAAACACGGGCACCCTCATAGATATCATCCTGACCAACCTGCCCTCTAAATACACCTCTGCTGTCTTCAACCAGGATCTCAGCGATCACTGCCTCATTGCATGTGTCCATAATGGGTCCGCGGTCAAACTACCTCCCCTCATCATTGTCAAACGCTCCCTAAAACACTTCAGCTAGCAGGCCTTTCTAATCGACCTGGTCCGGGTATCCTGGAAGGATATTGACCTCATTCCATCAGTAGAGGATGCCTGGTTATTCTTTAAAAGTGCTTTCCTCACCATCTTAAATAAACATGCCCCATTTAAAAAATGTAGAACTAAGAACAGATATAGCCCTTGGTTCACTCCAGACCTGACTGCCCCAGCACAAAAACATCCTGTGGTGTACTGCATTAGCATCGAATAGCCCCCTCTATATGCAGCTTTTCAGGGAAGTTAGGAACCAATATACACAGGCAGTTAGGAAAGCAAAGGCTAGCTTTTTCAAACAGAAATGTGCATCCTGTAGCATAAACTCCAAAATGTTCTGGGACACTGTAAAGTCCATGAAGAATAAGAGCACCTCCTCCCAGCTGCCCACTGCACTGAGGCTAGGAAACACTGTCACCACCGATAAATCTACGATAATCGAGAATTTCAATAAGCATTTTTCTACGGCTGGCCATGCTTTCCACCTGGCTACCCCTACCCTGGTCAACAGCTCTGCAACCCCACAGCAACTTGCCTCTCCCATTTCTCCTTCACCAAATTAAAATAGCTGATGTTCGGAAAGAGCTGCAAAATCTGGACCCCTACAGATCAGCTGGACTAGACAATCTGGACCCTCTCCTTCTAAAAGGATCTGCCGAAATTGTAGCAACCCCTATTACTAGCCTGTTCAACCTCTCTTTGGTATTGTCTGAGATCCCCAAAGATTGGAAAGCTGCCGCGGTAATCCCCCTCTTCATAGGGGGAAACACCCTAGCCCCAAACTGTTACAGACCTATATTTATCCTACGATGCCTTTCTAAAGTCTTTGAAAGCCAAGTTAACAAACAGATCACCGACCAGTTCGAATCCCACTGTACCTTCTCCGCTATGCAATTTGGTTTCCGAGCTGGTCATGGGTGCACCTCAGCCACGCTTAAGGTCCTAAATGATATCATAACCGCCATTGATAAAAGACAATAATGTGCAGCTGTATTCATCGACCTGGCCGAGGCTTTCGACTCGGCCAGTCAATCACCGCATTCTTATCAGCAGACTCAACAGCCTTGGTTTCTCAAATGACTGCCTCGCCTGGTTCACCAACTACTTCTCAGACAAAGTTCAGTGTGTCAAATCGGAGGGCCTGTTGTCTGGACCTCTGGCAGTCTCTATGGGGGTGCCACAGGGTTCAATTCTCGGCCCGACTCTTTTCTCTGTATACATCAATGATGTCACTCTTGCTGCTGGTGATATTTCTTGATCTACCTCTAAGCAGATGACACTATTCTGTATACTTATGGCCCTTCTTTGGACACTGTGTTAACAAACCTCCAGATGAGCTTCAATGCCATACAACTCTCCTTCCGTGGCCTCCAACTGCTCTTAAATGCAAGTAAAACTAAATGCATGCTCATCAACCAATTGCTGCCCGCACCTGCCCGCCAGTCTAGCATCACTACTCTGGACGGTTCTAACTTAGAATATGTGGACAACTACAAATACCTAGGTGTCTGGTTAGACTGTAAACTCTCCTTCCAGACTCACATCAAACATCTCCAATCCAAAATTAAATCTAGATTTGGCTTCCTATTTCGCAACAAAGCATACTTCACTCATGCTGCCAAACATACCCTCGTAAAACTGACTATCATACCGATCCTTGACTTCAGCGATGTCATTTACAAAATAGCATCCAACACTCTACTCAGCAAATTGGATGCAGTCAATCACAGTGCCATCCGTTTTGTCACTAAAGCCCCATATACTACCCACCACTGCAACCTGTACGCTCTCGTTGGCTGGCCCTCGCTTCAAATTCGTTGCCAAACCCACTGGGTCCAGGTAATCTATAAGTCTTTGCTAGGTAATGCCCTGCCTTATCTCAGCTCGCTGGTCACCATAGCAGCACTCACCCGTAGCACGCGCTCCAGCAGGTATATTTCACTGGTCACCCCCAAAGCCAACTCCTCGTTTGGCCGCCTTTCCTTCCAGTTCTCTGCTGCTAATAACTGGAACGAATTGCAAAAATCACTGAAGCTGGAGACACATATCTCCCATCTGTAAATAGCCCACCCAACTACCTCATCCCCATGTTGTTATTTTTTTTTTGCTCCTTTGCACCCCAGTATCTCTACTTGCACATTCATCTTCTGTTCATCTATCACTCCAGTGTTTAATTGCTGAATTGTAATATTTCGCCACTATGGCCTATTTATTGCCTTACCTCCTTAATCTTACTTCATTTGCACACACTGTATATAGACTTTTCTATTGTGTTATTGACTGTAGTTTTGTTTATTCCATGTGTAACTCTGTGTTGTTTGTGTCGCACTGCTTCGCTTTATCTTGGCCAGGTCGCAGTTGTAAATGAGAACTTGTTCTCAACTGGCCTACCTGGTTAAATAAAGTTGAAATAATTAAAATAAAATAAAAACATCTTCAAACCACCAACTTACTACCCTGAGACAAGGCTGTGTACAGCCCACGAAGATCTCCCCCACGGCACGAACCCGAGGGGGCCGGAACCCGGACAGGAAGATCACGTCAGTGACTCAACCCACTCAAGTGACGCACCCCTCCTTTGGACGGGATGGAAGAGCACCAGTTTAAGACATGGTCAGTCAATCTGGAACATTTCAAGTGCAGTTGCAAAAACCATCAAGCGCTATGATGAAACTGGCTCTCATGAGGACCGCCACAGGAAATGAAGACCCAGAGTTACCTCGGCTGCAGAGGATAAGTTCATTAGAGTTATCAGACTCAGAAATTGCAGCCCAAATAAATGCTTCACAGAGTTCAAGTAACAGACACATCTCAACATCAACTGTTCAGAGGAGACTGCGTGAATCAGGCCAACATGGTTGAAATGCTGCCAAGCAACTACTACTAAAGGACACCAATAAAAAGAAGAGACTTGCTTGGTCCAAGAAACACGAGCAATGGACATTAGACCGGTGAAAATCTGTCTTTGGTCTGATTAGTTCAAATATGAGATTTTTGGTTTCAACCGACGTGCCTTTGTGAGACGCAGAGTATCTGTCTGTCATTTATTTATAATTCAAGGCACACTAAACTAGCATGGCTACCACAGCATTCTGTAGCGATACATCTGGTTTGGGCTTAGTGGGACTATCATTTGTTTTTCAACAGGACAATGACCTAAAACACACCTCCAGGCTGTGTATGGACTATTTGACCAAGGAGAGTGATGGGGTGCTGCATCAGATGTCTTGGCCTCCACAATCACCCTACCTCAACCCAATTTAGATGGTTTGGGATGAGTTGGACAGCAGAGTGAAGGAATAGCAGCCAATAAGTACTCAGCATATGTGGGAACTCCTTCACGGATTTTGGGACAGCATTCCAGGTGAAGCTGGTTGAGAGAATGCCAAGAGTGTGCAAAGCTGTCATCAAGGCAAAGGGTGGCTACTTTGAAGAATCTCAAATCTGAAATATATTTGATTTGTTTAACACTTTTTTGTTTACTAGTTACTACATGATTCCATATGTGTTATGTCATAGTTTTGATGTCTTCACTATTAATCTACAATGTATAAAATAGTAAAATAAAGAAAAACCCTTGAATGAGTAGGTGTGTCCAAACTTTTGACTGGTACTGTATATACATAAATATATATGTAAAAAACAGGAAATCACGTTTTGGACTGCACTGGGCCTTTAAGTCTGGCAAGGCTGTTGGTGAGGCTTTGGCATCGAATGTAATCTAACCACATAACTGAGGGCCTTTGTGAAAATGAAGAGGCCTCTGGATGACAAGAACATTCAGAGTCACTAGATCTAAACAGAACATTTCTCGATGTCCTCTTTCATTTAGGTTAAAGGTTCATAAAACTCCACTGGAGTGACAATCTGGTAGATTTTGTAATTATACATGGATGAATTAGCATGTTTGCCAATGCTTGGAGACCAAATTTTCATTGCACAATTAGGGCATGCAAAAAACTAAACTTCTTATGCAAAGAACCATGGATATGGTTTCAAGTTGAATTCAAGCCACACAAAGATGTATTTGATCACAGACGTCAGAGTTCTGACAATGGGTGATGGGGGTTGTGGTGCAGACAAGGATAAAGACGTCTGTCTATATGTGGGAACAGTGACACAAGAGCAGGTTATGAATGGGTACCATTGTCAATAAGATACTTTAGACGAGATAACGTCATAATGAAGGTTGTCCTTGGTGCATATGGGAATAATGCTTTCCTTTGATAGTGTTTTCTTTAAAAGCTCACTATATTTAAAGACGAAAGAAAGTGTCTACAAGGAGAAAACAGAAAAAAGGGCACAAGGATGTTCACCCCCAATCAATAGGATTTAAAAGACGTCAGACAGAATAGAATCAAAAGACGTCAGTGGTAATTGCAGTGTGGGTTTTGAGTGATTTTACATCACAGATCAAATCTGTGAGGTAGACCTTATTGGTAGACTGTACTGTGAAGGTAGACCTTACTGTGAAATGATTACTTACAAGCCCTTAACCAACAATGCAGATAAGATCCGCTTTCACTATACATGATTGATTCCTGAAAATTAAAACACCAGAAATGACTCAAATACAATCACTGGCAGTTTATTAGGCCATTCACGAAAATAGATCACTCCTATAGACAGTGAGTCACGTGACCGAGGATTGCTATATATAGCAGGCAGACAGGCATCGAGGCATTCAGTTACAGTTCAATTGAACATTCGAATAGGCAAAACGAGTGACCTAAGCGACTTTGAGCGTGGTATGATCGTAGGTGCCAGGTGCGCCGGATCCAGTATCTCAGAAACAGCCGCCCTCCTTGGCTTTTCACACACAACAGTGTCAAGCGTTTACCATGAATGGTGCGACAAACAAAAAACATCCGCATTCTGAGTGGCGCAGTGTTCTAAGGCACTGCATTGCAGTGCTAGCTTTGCCACTAGAGATCTGGGTTGAGTCCAGGCTCTGTCGCAGCCAGCCGCGACCAGGAGACCCATGGGGAGACGCACAATTGGCCCAGCGTCGTCCGGGTTAGGGGATGTCCTTGTCCCATTGCTCTCTAGTGACTCCTGTGGCGGGCCGAGCGTATGCACGCTGACACGGTCGCCGGGTGTATGGTGTTTCCTCCGACACATTGGTGCGGCTGCCAGGGTTAGGCGGGCATTGTGTCAAGAATCAGTGCAGCTTAGCTGGGTCGTGTTTCGGAGGAAGCATGGCTCTCGACCTTTGCCTCTCCCGAGTTCGTACAGGAGTTGCAGCGATGGGACAAAACTGTAACTACCAATTGGATACCATGAAATTGGGGAGAAAAAAATAAATATATACAGTGGGGAGAACAAGTATTTGATACACTGCCGATTTTGCAGGTTTTTCTACTTACAAAGCATGTAGAGGTCTGTCATTTTTATCATAGGTACACTTCAACTGCGAGAGACGGAATCTAAAACAAAAATCCAGAAAATCACATTGTATGATTTTTAAGTAATTCATTTTCATTTTATTGCATGACATAAGTATTGGATCACCTACCAACCAGTAAGAATTCCGGCTCTCACACAGACCTGTTAGTTTTTCTTTAAGAGCCCTCCTGTTTTCCACTCATTACCTGTATTCTGCACCTGTTTGAACTCGTTACCTGTATAAAAGACACCTGTCCACACACTCAATCAAACAGACTCCAACCTCTCCACAATGGCCAAGACCAGAGAGCTGTGTAAGGACATCAGTGATAAAATTGTAGACCTGCACAAGGCTGGGATGGGCTACAGGACAATAGGCAAGCAGCTTGGTGAGAAGGCAACAACTGTTGGCGCAATTTAGAAAATGGAAGAAGTTCAAGATGACGGTCAATCACCCTCGGTCTGGGCTCCATGCAAGATCTCACCTCGTGGGGCATCAATGATCATGAGAAGGTGAGGGATCAGCCCAGAACTACACGGCAGGACCTGGTCAATGACCTGAAGAGAGCTGGGACCAGTCTCAAAAGAAAACCATTAGTCAACACACTACGCCGTCATGGATTAAAATCCTGCAGCGCACGCAAGGTCCCCCTGCTCAAGCCAGCGCATGTCCAGGCCCGTCTGAAGTTTGCCAATGACCATCTGGATGATCCAGAGGAGGAATGGAGAAGGTCATGTGGTCTGATGAGACAAAAATAGAGCTTTTTGGTCTAAACTCCACTCGCCGTGTTTGGAGGAAGAAGAAGGATGAGTACAACCCAGGAACACCATCCAACCGTGAAGCATGGAGGTGGAAACATCATTCTTTGGGGATGCTTTTCTGCAAAGGGGACAGGATGACTGCACCGTATTGAGGGGAGGATGGATGGGGCTGTATCGGCGAGATCTTGGCCAACAACCTCCTTCCCTCAGTAAGAGCATTGAAGATGGGTTGTGGCTGGGTCTTCCAGCATGACAACGACCCGAAACACACAGCCAGGGCAACTAAGGAGTGGCTCCGTAAGAAGCATCTCAAGGTCCTGGAGTGGCCTAGCCAGTCTCCAGACCTGAACCCAATAGAAAATCTTTGGAGGGAGCTGAAAGGGCGTATTGCCCAGCGACAGTCCCGAAACCTGAAGGATCTGGAGAAGGTCTGTATGGAGGAGTGGGCCAAAATCCCTGCTGCAGTGTGTGCAAACCTGGTCAAGAACTACAGGAAACGTATGATCTCTGTAATTGCAAACAAAGGTTTCTGTACCAAATATGAAGTTTTGCTTTTCTGATGTATCAAATACTTATGTCATGCAATAAAATGCAAATTAATTACTTAAAAATCATACAATGTGATTTTCTGGATTTTAGATTCCGTCTCTCACAGTTGAAGTGTACCTATGATAAAAATGACAGACCTCTACATGCTTTGTAAGTAGGAAAACCTGCAAAATCGGCAGTGTATCAAATACTTGTTCTCCCCACTGTATATACAATTCCAGTGAACGGCAGTCCTGTGGGCGAAAACAGTTAGTTGATGAGAGGTCGAAGGAGAATGGCAAAAATCGTGCAAGCTAACAGGCGGGCCACAAACAGACAAATACAACAATACAACAGTGGTGTGCAGAACGGAATCTAGGAATCCACAACTCGTCAATCCTTTCACGGATAGGCTATTGCAACAGACGACCACACCAGGTTTCACTCCTATCACCAACACTTGACTGAGTGGAAAAACATTGCCTGGTCCGACGAATCCCGGTTCCTGTTGTGTCATGCTGATGGCTGAGTCAGGATTTGGCGTAAGTAATTTAAATTTAATAAAAATATTTACCTTTATTTAACTAGGCAAGTCAGTTAAGAAGACATTTTTATTTACAATGACGGCTTACACCGGCCAGACCCGGACAACGCTGGGCCAATTGTGCTCCACCCTATGGGACTCCCAATCACGGCCGGTTGTGATATAACAGGAATCAGGAGGATAGAATCATGGTCAGATTTGACAAATGGAGGGCAAGGGAGAGCTTTGTACGCGTCTCTGTGTGTGGAATAAATGTGTTCCAGAGTTTTTTTACCCCTCTGGTTGCACATTTAACATGCTGATAGAAATTTGGTAAAACTGATTTAAGTTTCCCTGCATTAAAGCCACTAAGAGCGCCGCCTCTGGATGAGCATTTTCCTGTTTGCTTATGGTAGAATACAGCTTATTGAGTGCGGTCTTAGTGCCAGCATCGGTCTGTGGTGGTATCTAGACAGCTACGAAAAATACAGTGGAAAACTCTCTAGGTAGATAGTGTGGTCTACAGCTTATCATGAGATACTCTACCTCAGGCGATGAAAACCTTGAGACTTCCTTAGATATTGTGCACCAGCTGTTGTTTACATATATGCATAGTCCGCCACCCCTTCTCTTACCAGACGTCGCTGTTCTATCCTGTCGATACAGCATATAACCAGTCAGCTGTATGTTGATAATGTCGTCGTTCAGCCACGACTCCATGAAGCACAAGATATTACAGTTTTTAATGTCCCGTTGGTAGTTTAATCTTCCTCATAGGTCGGCAATTTTATTTTCCAATGATTTTCCAATATTTTCCAATTGCACGTTAGCTAGTAGAACGGAAGTCAGGGGGGGTTAATTCGATCGCCTACGAATTCTCAGAAGGCAGCCCGACCTCCATCCACCTTTTTTTCATCGTCTCTTCACGCAAATGACAGGGATTTTTGGGCCTGTTCCCGGGAAAGCAGTATGTCGTTCACGTCGGGCTCGTCGGACTCGTTAATGGAAAAAAAAGCCTTTACCAGTTCGTGGTGAGTTATCGCTGTTCTGATTTCCAGAAGTTATTTTCGGTCATAAGAGACGGTAGCAGCAACATTATGTACAAAATAAGTTTAAAAAAATAAAAAAAACGAACATAAATCACGATCGGCTAGGAGCACGTTAAACGTCAGCCATCTTCTCCGGCGTCATCTTATATTGCTCTCTTTCCTTTTATTAGGCATCGTTAATGCCGTCTTTGGTGTGCTTTGGTGTGCTTATCAATGCACAAGCACCCTTTTTCCAATTCCTATTAATAAAAGCATTAAAGTCATACAAAATGTTGTACTGTGCGTGAACTTTCATATGCATCCTGTCATTACTAAATGTATAATGTGATAGGTATTTGAATATTACTGTTTTTTAACTAAATGTTTTTTTATTAAAACATTTTATTAGTGGTCTTTCTCAAATTTAAGGGATGATGATGCAATCAATCTTTGCGAGAGGGAGGGAATCTGTTTTCATTGGTCCTCAACTCATGGATCAGACACTTCATTCAGGATAAGTGGAGTAAGCACTTATTTGCCTGCCCTGGAGCAGGTTAGTGCTGAAGGATTTCATTGCCATAGAAATATAATTGGCTAAAAGGTGAGCAACATTCGTGTGACTGGTTATCCCGAATAAGATGTTGCTCCTAAATTGCACCAATTTTGGAACCCACTTGAGTGTTACTACATGTAACGTAAAACCAGTGGTGGAAAAAGTACCCAATTGTCATACTTGAGTAAAAGTAAAGATACCTTAATAGAAAATGACTCAAGTAAAAGTGAAAGTCACCCAGTAAAATCCTACTTGAGTAAAGGTTTAAAAGTATTTGGTTTTAAATATACTTAAGTATCGAAAGTAAATGTAATTGCTAAAATGTACTTCAGTATCAAAAGTAAAAGTAAAAGTATAAATCATTTCAAGCAAACCAGACGACACCATTTTCTATTTTTTTTTAAAGTTACGGCACGCTTCAACACTCAGACATAATTTACAAACGAAACGTCCGCCAGATCAGAGGCAGTAGGGATGACCAGGAATATTATCTTTATAAGTGTGTAAATTAGACATTAATGAGTACTTTTGGGTGTCAGGGAAAATGTATGGAGTAGAAAGTACATACGTGAAGTAAAAGTTAAAGTTAGTGGGGCAGCCGGTGGCACTGTTTCCCCCTACTGTGGATTCCATTTTTAAAGGTGCACTCTGTCTGAGATTTTCTTTTAAACAGTGGGCTGGACGATAACTGTTCTGAATATTCTTTAGAATCTGACAGAATATCTTGTGTACGCCTACAGAATACTGTTGCAACTCTCAGACTATACATGGTTGTACAAGGCTACAGTAAATCCATCTGTGAAAGACAAGCTACAACAGCAGCCATTCTCAACAAAGTACTTCTAATTTCCCTGATATAGCAAGGTAATTAGGGTTTAACCCGTAACCTGGCATATCAGTTTCCTGCCCACTCCCAGGAGGTGTTGTGTTGAGAGGGAAGGGGAGAGGAGAGGGAGAGGGAGAGGGAGAGAGAGGGGTGACTGCCAGGAGACCGCAGAGGGCCAACAGTGCTCCTGGCTGTGGGCATGGGTCCAGCCCACAGCACGCACACCAGCCCATCTTCCTACCCCGGGGGCATTCTCACTGATGGCTTGGACTGACTTTTCACTGCACCATGATGGTTTCATTAAACCCGTTTATTCCCCTTTTTCCACTGCTGGGCATCACTCCCATCTGTATTCACTCTCACAGAACAGCCGAGCTGCTGAAGCTACAGTATGTGAGACATGGAGCAGCGTTCGAGTTAGGATGTACAATGGATTCATTACAAATCCCCCAGCACTCTCCATTATCCATCTCAGTGGTTGTGTGGTTAGGGTGTCTGCCCTGAAACCGGCAGGCTGTGGGTTTGTATCCAAACCAAATCAAATGAAAGTCTTCTTGCCTCTCTTCTTTAAGCTCATCATAATAAGGACAGGTCGAGGCTATTCTTCAAATTCAGTTAAGTCAATAATATATTTATTTCCTTTCAGCAAATCTGCAGTTGAAAACCATTTGAATGTGAGGGATGCAAGAAATTAAACCCTTATGAATCACCTGCATGTGAACTGACTGATATGAACTACATGCTATAATGTGTCATGGCATTACACCTGCCAGCACCACTAAAAATAAGAGTTGTATGTTGTTGCTTTTTTTCGGAAGGGTTCATGGACAGAAGAGCATGGAAAAATCCTGCTGCAAAGAGAAGAGAGTTGTGTACAGTGGTGCCCACAGAGCAAGATCCCAGTAAACATTGCAACATCTGGCTTGTGTTCCCATCATAAGGCATGCGCAAGTTCAATTACCATGTCAACATTCTTTGAGCAATGTTAAAGGGTTATTGATGGAGTGTTACATATTCAGATCCTTGATTAAGGATTATGCAGAGATGTGGCAAATGCCACTAGGCGATTGAGAAATGTGCCCGCATCACAAAACGAAAACCACAGCAGTCCTCACTGGTCATGGGCTGAGGGAGATTTCATTCAGAGGTTGCTTTGGAATTCAAGCCCTCTTTAGTCATATTTTTGTAAATACTGTAATTAAATAGGACATTTGACTTGAGATATTTGGTTAGGATAATGGCATGTTAAGAACTGTCATTCTCGGTGCTATGGTCTGAAAGACTTTCAATGTCATGAAAAATTCCAGCCATTAATCTGGGTTTGGAAAAAATGTAATCGGTTCCCAAAATGCCAGTCCCGAAACTCCAATATACTCCATCGTCGGTAAAATCTGTTGTAAAACAGCAACAGATGCTATGAGGATGAATTTTCCCATAGCAAATTAAGAGCAAACTATAACTATTTGTTGGGTCATGGAGAAGTGCCATATGTTCAGTATTACAGTTGAGAAAAATGTCACAACTATAATAGCTTTGTAACTGCAATACAACTAAAATGTGACGAATAGAGCTTATTTTACCTGAATATTTTTGTATATGATATTAAACCACTGCCTAAGTATAAAAGTCAGTGAGTTTGTGTAATCAGATACTTTCAAAATGAGAAGCTTTTCTTTTCACCTTTTTATCAATTATGAGCTATTCTTAGCACTATTGTAGCCTTTTAACCTTTAAGTTAACTCTGCACAGTCCATATCAGATTAAATCAAGAACTGCACTAGCATGCAAATTGGGAAAAGAGGGCAATGTTTCTTTTGGATTAACTGGCTGCTACTGTCTGTGACAGCTATAGCCCTTATCACATACCACGTGAAAAGCAGCTTGAGTATAAGCCCTTGGGCATCTTGAATAAGGTCTACTCTTGTTTAGTCAAGTCATTCAAATGTGAGGCATTGTGGGTCACATCCTAAAATAGGCTCAGGTAATACAGTACAGTCCTGACACATATTTCATTAAGCTGGGAACAATGCAGTTGTTTTTTCTGTGTGAGAATGTGCACAGCTCACATTATCCTTTTAAATCATCATCTTCTCTCTTCCTTTCTCGCTCTCTTTATCGCTCTCTCAGACTTGCACACAAAAACAAACAATCAAACAAATGAAGAAACAAACACACGTGCACACACACATAGAAACAAACGTACAAAGACACACACACAGATGCAGACATACATACACACACGTGGAAGCTCCTCAGAGAAGGAAGGGGAGGACCATCCTGCTCAGTGAATTTCATAGTAAATAAAAAATTGTGAAACATTAAAGTTATCCTTTTTAGATAAAACTATACTAAATATATTTACGTCACCAAATTATTGATTAAAACACACTGTTTTACAGTAGCCTCAACAGCACTCTGTAGCATAGCACCATGGTGTAGCCGGAGGACAGCTAGCGTCCGTCCTCCTCTGAGTACATAACCTAAGCTCATGGTTCTCCGTAGATTTACACAGTTATGACAGCTTCCAGAGAACGTCCTCCAACCTATCAGAGCTTTTGCAGTATGAACTGACATGTTGTTAATCCAATCCAAGGATCAGATAATTAATCTAGCACTGAAAGCATAAGCTACAGCTATCTAGCACTGCAGTGCATTAAGTGTGGTGATTAGTTGACTCAAAGAGAGGAGAGAGAGCTACAGTAACTATATTTCATAGTTTTTTTCTTCTTCTTAGTTTATCTTTTCACTTACGTTTATAATGCAGCTAATTTAGTCTACTCAACAACCTGACTCAAACAGAGAGGAATGCTATTTATGCTAGCTTATGCTAGCTAATTGTATAAGGCTATCCAACACTATAAGGCTATGCAACTCTTCCAAGTCAAAGTCAGCTTTATTAATTTATTGCCGATGTAACTGCTAAACTGCTTGCTGTACACTGTTCTGCGTGATTGAACACATGGATTGGATTGTGGGTTTACTAACAAGTTAGTTTAGTTTGTTGACTATAACGTTAATATGGTGACAATGATGTAGGCTGTGTAGCAGTTAGCGGTTATTATGTGAAGGTTTGGATTCAGAGGTTTTTGCCCTTGGTCACAGGCAGCTGTTGTTTTGTGCACAAGCGAAGGGAGAAAGTGAGAGGAGGAGAGAGCGTAGATGTGAGAAGGAATTATACAACGAGCAAAGTGATTATGCTGTATGGTTGCTATGAAAGTGAACTGTGTGTGCAGGTGATCAGGGGTGTATTCATTCCGCCAATTCTGTTGCAAAATGTTTCTTAAATGGAACCAAATGGGGAGGAATCTACCTGAATTTATCCAATACAAAACTCTTGTTTTAGATGCAAAACGCAACATTTTCTAACTGTTTGGAGTAATGAATAAACCCCAGATCAGCTAGATGCAGGCAAGAGTGGGCAAGGCGGTACTGAATGTATCAGTGACCACATTTACATGCACACCAATATCACGCTATTATTCGGGATACTCAAGTATTCTGTTTTTGAGTTGACACATATAAACATCATATCCCGTTTACAATAACCTGAAAAAGCTTGTATCCCGGTTATGAGAAACCCAGATAAGATGCCTGGGATATGCTGATCTTAGATGGGATACTGTGACATGTAAACATGTCCCATATCCTGTTTACTGTTGTTTTTCGTGGTTTGCATAGGCTCACATATCATGGTAGTTGTGTGATGATATTTTCATCTGATTGTCAAACAAATCACTTCAAAAAGTTAGCTACCTGCGCAGTTCAATCCACCATAATAAGTTATTTTGCTGATAGTCAGTACCCCTAATTTAGACAACTTTCTGCTTAGAATTTCTGACAATGGAAGGCCATATTATAATTTCTGACATTTGGTAGGCCATATTATAATTTCTGGCATTTGGCAGGACATTTGTTTGTCAACTATAGTTAGATACAGTAGAAGTCAGAAGTTTACATACACTTAGGTTGGAGTCATTAAAACTCGTTTTTTCAACCACTCCATAAATTTCTTGTTAACAAACTATAGTTTTGGCAAGTCGTTTATGACATCTACTTTGTGCATGACACAAGTAATTTTTCCAACAATTGTTTACAGACAGATTATTTCACTTATAATTCACTGTATCACAATTCCAATGTGTCAGAAGATTACATACACTAAGTTGACTGTGCCTTTAAACAGCTTGGAAAATTCCAGAAAATTATGTCATGGCTTTAGAAGCTTCTGATGGGCTAATTGACAACATTTGAGTCATTTGGAGGTATACTTGTGGATGTATTTCAAAGCCTACCTTCAAACGCAGTGCCTCTTTGCTTGACATCATGGGAAAATCAAAAGAAATCAGCCAAGACCTCAGAAAACATTTTGTAGCCCTCCACAAGTCTGGTTCATCTTCGGGAGCAATTTCCAAACGCTTGAAGGTACCACATTCATCTGTACAAACAATAGTACGCAAGTATAAACACCATGGGACCACGCAGCCGTCATAACGCTTAGGGAGGAGATGTGTTCTGTCTCCTAGAGATGAACGTACTTAGGTGTGAAAAGTGCATATCAATCCCAGAACAACAGCAAAGTGAAGATGCTGGAGGAAACAGATACAAAAGTATCTATATCCATGGTAAAACAAGTCCCATATCAACATAACCTGAAAGGCGGCTCAGCAAGGAAGAAGCTATTGCTACAAAACCGCCATAAAAAAGCCAGACGACGGTTTGCAACTGCACATTGGGAAAAAGATCGCACTTTTTGGATAAATGTCCTCTGGTCTGATGAAACAAAAATAGAAATGTTTGGCCATAATGACCATTGTTATGTTTGGAGGAAAAAGGGGGAGGCTTGCAAGCCGAAGAACACCATCCCAACCATGAAGCACGGGGGTGGCAGCATCATGTTGTGYGGGTGCTTTGCTGCAGGAGGGACTGGTGCACTTCACAAAATAGATGGCATCATGAGGAAGGGAAATTATGTGGATATATTGAAGCAACATCTCAAGACATCAGTCAGGAAGTTAATGTTTGGTCGCAAATGGGTCTTCCAAATGGACAATGATCCCAAGCATACTTCCAAAGTTGTGGCAAAATGGCTTAAGGACAACAAAGTCAAGGTAATGGAGTGGCCATCACAAAGCCCTGACTTCAATCCTATAGAACATTTGTGGGTAGAACTGAAAAAGCGTGTGCGAGCAAACATTTGTGGGTAGAACTGAAAAAGCGTGTGCGAGCAAGGAGGCCTACAAACCTGACTCAGTTACACCAGCTCTGTCAGGAGGAATGGGCCAAAATTCACCCAACTTATCGTGGGAAGCCTGTGGAAGGCTACCCAAAACGTTTGACCCAAGTTAAACAATTTAAAGGCAATGCTAGCAAATACTAATTGAGTGTATGTAAACTTCTGATACACTGGGAATGTGATGAAAGAAATAAAAGCTGAAATAAATCATTCTCTCTACTATTATTCTGACATTTCACATTCTTAAAATAAAGTGGTGATCCTAACTGACCTAAGACAGGGAATTGTTACTATGATTAAATGTCAGGAATTGTGAAAAACGGAGTTTAAATGTATTTGGCTAAGGTGTATGTAAGCTTCCGACTTCAACTATACATGCAGGTTCTCTTCTGTCATAACTTGTTGCCCCAGAATACTAAATAAAGTAGTGCTTACCAGAATAATGTCTTATATTGATAGAATGAAAGCATTAATAATCTATTTAACATCGTTCAATTTTTCTATTTCTTTTAGGGACCAGGGAGAAAACGCAATAACTCCAAAACAGTGGAAAGATTGGTCCTGGGCAAATGTCCAAATGTCATCAGTTTGACTGGTTTTAAGGAAATGAAAAGCTGAGAAAACAATGAATCACGTTTCTGATAAGACTTCAGTTCATCTTGGGTGGATATTTTATGTGGTTGAAGTACTGTCTGCTTGCATAACAGTGTCAAAGATAACACATTACACACACGTTCACATTTTCTCAAGAGATGCTGAAAGAAAGAAATCATATTTCTCCACTCCTGTTCCCAAGACAAAATTAACATTTGTTGTATAACTTCACTACAAGAAATGCATAATTCTGCAGTTCATATTATATTACGCTACATGTGAAATTTTATAGACCTACAGTCAATGTCCATATTTCAGTTTATATTCCATTTAACCCATATGAACGTAAATTGGAACTATTCTGTTTATTCATGGATAAAGGGATACTCATGAGCAGGATATCAAAGGTGCATGTAAACAGCTTATCCAGAATTAGACCTTAAACGGGATATGAGCTACTATCCAGAATACTGTGCACATGTAAACGTGCTCACTGTCTGTCAACTTGATTACTCCAATTTGTCTCTTGGCCTGTGCAACTACGTTCTAAACTTTAATTTGTAGGCTAGGTTGTAGCAAACTCGTGATGGGTATAGGGCAAATTCGACTATCATGCAGTAGCCTAAACCAATTGATGTTACATTGAGCTGGTTGATAGAAATATGAATGACAGTCATCCAATATGCTGTAATAGAAATACAGTTGAAGTCGGAAGCTTATATACAACGTAGCCAAATACATTTAAACTCAGTTTTTCACAATTCCTGACATTTAGTCATAGTAAATATTCCAACTCACAGCTGCCATTCAGTTAGGATCACCACTTTATTTTAAGAATGTGAAATGTCAGATTAGTAGTAGAGAGAATGATTTATTTCAGCCTTTATTTCTTTCATATTCCCAGTGGGTCAGATGTTTACATACACTCAATTAGTATTTGGTAGCATTGCCTTTAAATTGTTTAACTTGGGTCAAACGTTTTGGGTAGCCTTCCACAAGCTTCCCACAATAAGTTGGGTGAATTTTGGCCCATTCCTCCTGACAGAGCTAGTGTAACTGAGTCAGGTTTGTAGGCCTCCTTGCTCGCACACGCTTTTTCAGTTCTGCCAACAAATTCTCTATAGGATTGAAGTCAGGGCTTTGTGATGGCCACTCCAATACCTTGACTTTGTTGTCCTTAAGTCATTTTGCCACAACTTTAGAAGTATGCTTGGGATCATTGTCCATTTGGAAGACCCATTTGCGACCAAGCTTTAACTTCCTGACTGATGTCTTGAGATGTTGCTTCAATATATCCACATAATTTCCCTTCCTCATGATGCCATCTATTTTGTAAAGTGCACCAGTCCCTCCTGCAGTAAAGCACCCCCACAACATGATGCTGCCACCCCGTGCTTCATGGTCGGGATGGTGTTCTTTGGCTTGCAAGCCACCCCCTTTTTCCTCCAAACATAACGATGGTCATTATGACCAAACATTTCTATTTTTGTTTTATCAAACCAGAGAACATTTCTCCAAAAAGTACGATCTTTGTCCCCATGTGCAGTTGCAAACCGTCGTTGGGCTTTTTTATGGCGGTTTTGTAACAATGGCTTCTTCCTTGCTGAGCGGCCTTTCAGGTTATGTTGATATGGGACTCGTTTTACCATGGATATAGATACTTTTGTATGTGTTTCCTCCAGCATTTTCACAAGGTCCTTTGCTGTTGTTCTGGGATTGATATGTACTTTTCACACCTAAGTACGTTCATCTCTAGGAGACAGAACGCGTCTCCTTTCTGAGCGGTATGACGGCTGCGTGGTCCCATGGTGTTTATACTTGTCTACTATTGTTTGTACAGATGAACGTGGTACCTTGAGGCATTTGGAAATTGCTCCCAAGGATGAACCAGACTTGTGGAGGTATACAATTTATTTTCTGAGGTCTTGGCTGATTTCTTTTGATTATCCCATGATGTCAAGCAAAGAGGCACTGAGTTTGAAGGTAGGCCTTGAAATACATCCACAGGTACACCTTCAATTGAATCAAATGATGTCAATTAGCCTATCAGAAGCTTCTAAAGCCATGACATAATTTTCAGGAATTTTCCTAGCTGTTTAAAAGCACAGTCAATTTAATGTATGTAAACTTCTGACCCACTAGAATTGTGATACAGTGAATTATAAGTGAAATAATCTGTCTGTAAACAATTGTTGGAAAAATTACTTGTGTCATGCACAAAGTAGATGTCCTAACTGACTTGCCAAACTATAGTTTGTTAACAAGAAATTTGTGGAGTGGTTGAAAAACGAGTTTTAATGACTCCAACCTAAGTGTCTGTAAACCTCCGACTTCAACTGTAAGTCCATGCTCTTAAACCAAATATTGTCCTCCCTAATCTTAAACGGCACCTACCACCACTGACACACACACACACACATGCACACGTGCACACACACACATGGACATTGACTAAAACATTGACTAAATAATGACTGTGTTGAGAATATGCTATGAAGCTTAACTGGAATTATCAACTCAATACCCATGATTGCGCCCACATGAAATCCATCAGCATAAACTTAATCAAAAACATTATGTATAATAGGGTAAACTGCCGTTACATAGTGGAACATAATATTCCAACTCACAGCTGCCATTCTTCATGTCTACTCCCATTGAAGGGTCCTCTGACAGCTGTGACATGAGGTCTTTGAACTCCCTGTGTGTTTTGTATTTCTCAGGATAGTGGTCATGGGGGACCGTGATTCATACTGATTCATATTGCTCTGAATTCACCTCCAGACCTTCTATATGTACAGATGTAGGATCCGAATTTGAGCCAGTTTGCTACAGCAGGAAAATAATCCTGCAACAACAGGAAATGTGAATTATTATCATACATTTTTTTTTTTTTTTTTTTTTTTTTACCCCTTTTTCTCCCCAATTTTCTGGTATCCAATTGGTAGTTACAGTCTTGTCCCATCGCTGCAACTCCCGTACGGACTCGGAAGAGCCGAAGGTCGAGAGTTGTGCTTCCTCCAAAACACGACCCAGCCAAGCCGCATTGCTTCTTGACACAATGCCCGCTTAACCCGGAAGCCAGCCACACCCATGTGTCGGAGGAAACACCGTACACCTGGCGACCGTGTCAGCGTGCATGCAAATTATTATGTGGATTTAACAATGCAGGCTGCTGAGGGGAGGACGGCTCATAATAACGTTTGGAAGGGAGTAACTGGAATGGCATCAAACCCATGGAAACCATGGGTTTGATGTATTTGATACCATTCCATTTATTCTGCTCCAGCCATTACCACAAGCCCATCCTCCCCGATTAAGGTGCCACCAACCTCCTGTGGTGGATTATAATTAATGGAAATATTTGGTAGGAATAAATACATTTTCATTAGGGCAAATTAAGTCTAACATTTTAAGCTGAAAATTCTCAGAATCAAAAGAGTGATCAAATGAAGTTCCTATATCTGTAAGTCAGTCTATAGTATGGGTCTTAGTCATTTCTCTGCTTTAAAGCAAATCTTTTCAAGCAGTATTTAACAATCACCACCCCTCAACAGCAAAAAATACTTTGGGGTTTAGAGACATTTAGATTTGAGTAATTGAAAACACTTGTCTGTGTGAACGGATGTGGGCACCGATCCAAAACGTATTCCAGAAATTCCTGGGCTTGAGAGAGGAATCCAGATGGGGCTGAACTTAAACCAGATGGCTGAATGGGACCAGGACATCTCCAGAGGAGAGCAGGGACAGGCCTAGGTACAGTCTCTGTCTGCTCACAAACTACTGCTCAGGTTAGGGAGTGGCACATGTGGTCTTCTGATGCAGAGATGGTTAACTTTTCTCTCCATCCCAGAAAAAATGTCTCTCAGATCAGTTGGTGACGATTAGACACTGTCTTTATACATGGCCTAATTTGGCACTTGATAACATGCCACAAGCAGAATGCTACTCATAAGGAAATCCTCCTAGAATCTAAATACAATTAGATTACTAGACTTCCTGAAGTTGAACTCAGCAATAAGATTTTGACCTGAGAGCAATTTAGCCACTGTTGATTACAATTGCACTGAGCTGTGTCAACAAGATAAACTTGACTATTATTGAATTATGAAACATATTAATTTGTAGTATAATGTTTGTAGTGTAAAGTTACTGCTTTGTCTGGTCATGTTACAGTTTATGCAAGTGTGAGAGCAATTAAAGGACAGGTTCACTTTTTTTAACCAAATCTCTATTTTTGAAGTTAATGGCATGTTATAGAACTGTCCAGACACTTTTTTTTGCAATTTCTCTTGGTTTTGAAAATCATACCCCACCAGCAATAGACGTCCTCATGCTCGTTCTGCAGTTGCAGGGGCACAGATAAAACATGAACAATAGCAACAACAAAAAAATGCTAAAATGTTAATTTAGAAATGGCAACACTCTCAGTATGATGATGCAGGTCTTTAAATGTTGTATACATTAAATTGTGTTATTCTGAACTTCATCCGTAACTTTATGTCCCATTTTGTTGAACTCAATCAATACTTCTCCGTGTGCAAGCATGCATGCTTTCTCGTTCTCATTGTGGTGATAGAAAGTCTTTGCATGCTTGCCCACAGAAAAGTTTGGAATGACACAATTTCATGTGTACAACATCTAAAGACTTGCATCAAAGCGTTGCTGTTTCTAAAAGGACATATTTGGGTGTTTTTGGAGCCATTGTTCATATTTTATATGTACCCCTGCAACTGCAAAACCATTAGGAAGTCTATTGCTGGTGGGGTCAGTTTCTCAAAACCGAAAGAAAATTGCAAAAAAAGTGTCTAGACATCTGTAACATTCTATTTACATCAAAAACAGAGATTTGGTTTAAAAACGTGAACATGTCCTTTAACAATCAACTAGGAATTTTATAATAAAATATACTTGTTGATGACCTTGACATCCCCAGTGGCTCATAATACCTCACTCTTGCATCGTTTACACTATGAGTTTCCCTTTCCTTTTCCTTTATAATGTCCATACAGAACACTATACTGCAAACAGACCTTGCTGCTTTCACTGACGATAGCATTACAGATGACCCCATGCACAAGTCCTCTTGGGGTGCAGCCTCCCTTTGGGAAAACGTGTGGGCTTAGTAGATTTAATGCACTTCATAATGTAATACCTGGAATAATAATCATCTATCTGGAATAATATGTTCAGCTATAAGGTATATGCTGCCTCAACTATGTACAGAAACACTGAACTTTGATCCAGCCTGTAGGATTTATCCAACCTGCAGGATTTGTCAAGGGGATTGTCCTCTCTCATAGAGATTTATCCAACCTGCAGGATTTGTCAAGGGGATTGTCCTCTCTTATCCAACCTGCAGGATTTGTCAAGGGGATTGTCTCTTCTCATAGAGATTTATCCAACCTGCAGGATGGGGATTGTCCTCTCTCATAGAGATTTATCCAACCTGCAGGATTTATCCAACCTGCAGGATTTGTCAAGGGGATTGTCCTCTCTCATAGAGATTTGTCTCATTGTTGCTGACATTTCCATAAGTGCTGCAACCAATTGTTCTGCCAATGTCTCAGTTCAACACAAGTATCAATTCTCATCTGCTACTCAGATGTTTTGAGTAAAGTTTACAGAGGGGATGACCTGTATCTCAATGTCACTAGGTCAGGGATATTATATAAAAAATAAAAAATAAACWCTATAAATGCTCAAAATCTGTATTTCATGTATCCTTTACTTAGGACACTTACAGAATATACTGTATTTTTTTATTTATTTTTTATTTCACCAAGTAGGCTAGTTGAGAACAAGTTCTCATTTACAACTGCGACCTGGCCAAGATAAAGCATAGCAGTGTGAACAGACAACAACACAGAGTTACTGTCAGGACCCGGTTACGAACTCGGGTCTCCGGTGTGAGAAACAGTCACTTAAAAAAACTGAGCCACTAATAGTCGGCAGAACCCAGAAGATGAGGCAGACACAGCAGTACTTGTGACGGTGTTTTAATAAAGTAAAAAGGAAAGTTCTTCAGGCAAAAATATAAATCCACAACACAACGTCAAAAGTAATTCCAAGAAGAAAAAGGTAAATCCTCCAAGTCACAAGGTAAATCCACAAAGTGGAAAGTACAGCAGGGAAACAACCTCAAAAGAATAAACAAAAATAAATAAACGAGAACAAAACCAGAAGTACCTCAAGAGAATCCAACTGGAGTAACAAATGATCACAGCATGGCTGGGGCTGGGTGCTAACATCCAAACACAGAGCAAAGAACTGAGGAAAACTAAGGGTTTAAATACATTCAAGGGAAACGAGGCACAGGTGCAAATAATAACTGGAAACAAGGGAAAACAAAAGGGTCAAAAAAGCACAATGGGGGCATCTAGTGACCAAAACCGGAACAATCCTGGCCAAATCCTGACAGAATCCCCCTAGGAACGGCTCCTGACGTTCCTACCAGCCTTCTCAGGGTGGAGGGCCTGAACTGACGAATGAGGTCAGGGTCCAGTATGTCTTTGGCAGGAACCCAGGAAGGCTCCTCGGGACCGTAGCCCTTTCCAGTCCACCAGATACTGCCAGGGACCGCTGCAATAATCAATCAATCAAGTTATTTTACACTGCTCAAAAAAATAAAGGGAACACTTAAACAACACAATGTAACTCCAAGTCAATCACACTTCTGTGAAATCAAACTGTCCATTTAGGAAGCAACACTGATTGACAACAAATTTCACATGCTGTTGTGCAAATGGAATAGACAAAGGTGGAATTATAGGCAATTACAAGACACCCCAATAAAGAGTGATTCTGCAGGTGGTGACGCACAGACCACTTCTCAGTTCCTATGCTTCCTGGCTGATGTTTTGGTCACTTTGAATGCTGGCGGTGCTTTCACTCTAGTGGTAGCATGAGACGGAGTCTACAACCCACACAAGTGGCTCAGGTAGTGCAGCTCATCCAGGATGGCACATCAATGCGAGCTGTGAAGAAGAGGTTTGCTGTGTCTGTCAGCGTAGTGTCCAGAGCATGGAGGCGCTACCAGGAGAGCACATTTTGTGGCCTGCTGGAGGTCATTTTGCAGGGCTCTGGCAGTGCTCCTCCTGCTCAAAGGCGGAGGTAGCGGTCCTGCTGCTGGTTGTTGCCCTCCTACGCCCTCCTCCACGTCTCCTGATGTACTGGCGTCTCCCCTGGTAGCGTCCCAATGCTCTGGACACTACGGCTGACAGACACAGCAAACCTTCTTGCCACAGCTCGCATTGATGTGTGCATCCTGGATGAGCTCGCACTACCTGAGCCACTTGTGTGGGTTGTAGACTCCGTCAGCACCACTAGAGTGAAAGCACCGCCACGCATTCAAAAGTGACCAAAACATCAGCCAGGAAGCATAGGAACTGAGTAAGTGGTCTGTGGTACCGACCCTGCAGAATCATCGCTTTTATTGGGGGTGTCTTGCTAATTGACCTATAATTTTCACGTTGCTTGTGTGTCTACGTCTTTCTCTATTCATTTGCCAACAACAGCATGTGAAATGTATTTGTCAATCAGTGTTGCTTCCTAAGTGGACAGTTTGATTTCACAGAAGGTGTGATTGACTTGGAGTTACATTGTGTTGTGTTTAAGTGTTCCGTTTATTTTTTTGAGCAGTGTAGGTCATAGCCTTCCGTACATCAGCTAAATACTCGAAAAAAAGGCTTGTACAAAAAACCCAGCCTAAACCCCAGACAGCGCACAGCAATGCAGGTGTAGAAGCACCGCGTGGCTAGGATGAAAGACTCCCAGAAAGGCCAAAACCTAGGAAGAAAACCTAGAGACGGATAACCAGGCTATGAGGAGTGGCCAGTCCTCTTCTGGCTGTGCCGGGTGGCTGAGATTTAACAGACGCATGGCCAAGATGTTTTTCAAAATGTCATAAATGACAGAGCATGGTCAAATAATAATCAAATAATTTCAGTTGGCTTTTCCATAGTCCGATAATTTAAGAGTTGAAAAAGCCAGTCTGGGCAGGTAGGGTTCCATAACGCCGGCAAGAACAAGTTGACAACTTGGGGACAAGCAGTAGGCAGCAGCGGCCAGGTGGACTGTGGGGACAGCAAGGTGTCATCATGCCCGTAGTCCTGACGTATGGTCTAGGGCTAGGTTTCCTCGAGCAGGAGAGAAAGAAAGGAAAA
>NC_036855.1:21171871-21229506 GCF_002910315.2 Salvelinus sp. IW2-2015 | reverse complement strand
TGGACGGTATAAGCCAACTGGCCTCCGATGACACAGGGCGGAGGGGGAGGTCTGCCTGCCGGGATAAGGGGAGAAAAAACAACAGGTTTTAATAAGGAAATGTGAAACGTGGGATTAATCTTAAGGGAGCTGGGTAAGTGCGGGCGATAAGTAACYGGATTCACTCTCCTGGCAACCTTAAAGGGACCGATGTATTTCTGGGACAGCTTGCGAGACTCCACCCGTAGCGGTAAGTTCTTTGTGGAGAGTCAGACTCTCTGGCCGGGGCGCAGGGTAGGCCCGGGACGGCGATGTCTGTTGGCTTGTCGTTGGTACCACTGTGAGGAACGCAGAAGATTAAGACGGGTCTTCCTCCACGTAAGCCGACAGCGTCTGATGAACTTCAAGGCTGAAGGCACTCTGACTTCTGCCTCCTGGTCCGGGAACAATGGAGGGGCATAGCCAAACTGACACTCGTGCGGGGACATACCAGTGGKGGAGGAGCGCAAGGTGTTGTGCGCGTACTCGGCCCAAACAATGAAGGGCGACCATGTGGACGGGTTGTTGGAGACCATACATCTGAGGGTGGTTTCCAGCTCTTGATTCATCCTCTCGGTTTGGCCGTTGGACTCCGGGTGGTACCCTGAAGATAGACTGGCAGTGGCCCCTATGAGTTGGCAGAAGGCCTTCCAAAACCTTGAGGCGAACTGGGGACCTCTGTCGGAAACCATATCTTGAGGAATGCCGAAGACTCGGGACACATGGTTAATTACCAACTCAGCCGTTTCCTTGGCAGAAGGTAACTTAGTAAAGGGGACGAACCTGGCTGCCTTAGAAAATCTGTCGATGATGACTAGGATAGTAGTATTACTATGGGACGGAGGAAGGCCAGTAATAAAGTCCAACGAGATATGGGACCAGGGTCGGTGGGGAATAGATAAAGGGTGAAGGAGTCCTTGAAGGCGGAGGTGAGAAGATTTGCCCTGGCAGCACACGGGACAGGCCTTGACAAAAGTGGCAACATCTTCTTTTATGGTGGGCCACCAGAACTTACGCTGGATGAACTCCAAGGTACAATCTACGCCCGGGTGACAGGTGAGGCGAGAGGAGTGCCCCCACAGAAGGACCTGGGTTCTCGCTGCCTTGGGGACAAACAACCGATTGGCAGGACCTCCTTTTGGACCCGGTTCAATAGCTTGAGCTCGTCTCACGGTATCCTCAACTTGCCACGAGATCGGGGCCACGATCTTAGCGGCAGGAAGGACAGGCATATCAGTATCTTCTCGAATGGCAGGAGCGTAGACTCGGGACAAGGCGTCCGGTTTGAGATTCTTCGACCCGGGCCTATAGGTGAGGATAAACTGGAATCGATTGAAGAAAAGAGACCATCGAGCTTGTCTGGAGTTCAACCGCTTCGCCTGCTGGATATACTCCAGATTTTGTGGTCCGTAAGCACTTGAAACGGTTGAGAAGCCCCCTCGAGCCAGTGTCTCCATTCCTTCAATGCCATCTTAACTGCTAGGAGTTCACGATCCCCCACATCGTAGTTCCTCTCGGCCGGGGTAAGCCGGTGTGAGAAGAAGGCGCAAGGGTGGAGCTTCTTGTCTTCACCCCTCTGAGACAGGACAGCTCCAACACCAACCTCTGATGCGTCTACCTCCACCACAAAAGGTTCATCCGCKGTCGGTAGTGTCAGGATGGATGAGCCAGAGAGAACATGCGTCTGCTTATATCCTTGGAAGGCCGTCTCAGCTTCTTCTCCCCACAGAAACCTTGCGTTGCCACCCTTGGTTAAACGCTGAGAGAGGGCTCCCCCAAGCTGAAGTTCTTGATGAAACTTGCGGTAAAAGTTTGTGAAGCCCAGGAAACGCTGAACTCTCTTAACGGACTTGGGGTGGCCAATCCGCTACGCCCTACCTTCCTGGAGTCCATTTGGACTCGACCGGGTTCCACTACAAATCCCAGGAATGTACTCGGAGAATGGAATTCACATTTTTTATGCTTAACGTACAAAAAGGCTGTCTAGGAGGCGTTTGAGTACTTGCTCTGACATGCTTAGTGTGTTCTTTGAAGGGAGCTCGAAAAGATGAGGATGTCATCCAAGTAAACGAACACGAAGATGTTAAGCATATCCCTAAGCACTTCGTTTATGAGCGCTTGGAACACAGCCGGGGGCGTGGTCAGGCCGAAGGGCATCATCAAGATATTCGTAGTGACCAGTAGCCTGTGGAAAGCGGTCTGAAATGCTCTCTCTTGTCACCGTTCTGACCCGCACAAAGATGGTATAGCGTTCCGCAGGTCAAGCCTTAGTGAAGGAACAACTGCTCCTTGGTAGCAGCTCAAATGCTGTGGCCATAAGGGGTAGCGGGTAGCGGTTACGGACGTTATGGCATTGAGGTTCCCCGGTAGATCGATGCAAGACGTAATCCACGCGTCTTTTTGGCCACAAAGAAAAACCCTGTTCCCGCCGCGAGTTGGACGGACGCATGAGGCCTGCTGCCAGAGCGTCCTGATGTAATATCATAGCTAGCTCGTTCGGGAGGAGATAGGGAAAATCCGACCCCTGGGGGGCAGTGCCCGGAAACAGGTCGATGGGGCATCGTAAGGTCTATGGGGTGTAGCATGGTGGCCCTCTGTTTGCTAAATACCGTGAGGTCATTACTACGTAACACTCGGAACTCGGACAGGTCGATGGATTCTAGAGACTCGGGAGAGAAACTCGGAACTCGGAGAGTACAAGTGGCTTGCACGTAGGACCCCACTGCTTGATAGTGCCCACAGACCAGTCGATGTGAGGGTTATGGCTGTGAACCAGGGGTAGCCAAGGACGAGAGGAACTCGGAACAGGGATCAGATGAAAGTTCATCACTTCCTGTGTTGGGAAACTGAAAGTCGCTACGCAGAGGGGGTAGTGACACGAGTGACAAGTCCAGATCCCAGAGGGCTTCCATCCAACGTAGTAACCCTCATGGGGTCCCTTAGAGGTTCAGAGGACGCATTCTCCTTCGCCCAGATACCATTCGAAGTTTCCTGCGGCTCCAGAGTCTACAAGCTTTAAGGGGAAGCTCGTGTCTGTCCCAGAAAGGTGACTGGAATGAGCAGACGGAGTTGGATGGATGGGAGGAGGTTATGTTTTCCCGAGTTACAGTCCTCCCAGGCCTGCACGGGACAGTGCGTTTCCCTGGAGCCAGGACACGTGGAGCGGAAATGGCCCGGTTTCCGCCAATATAGACAGCATCGCTCCCTCATCCGCGGTCTCTCTCAGCCTGGGAGATGCGTCCAATCTGCATGGTTCCGCGTGGAGCCAGCGAGGATAAAGGTGGGGACTCGGAGCTGGGACCGATATGAGCTCAGGGTGAGAGGTCTACGGTTGAGTTCTCTCTCTCTCAGACGCTGGTCTATGTGCCGAGCCAACCTGATCAGGGACTCGAGGTGTCTGTGTGTTCCGAGTGGCCAGTTCATCTTGGATGGTGTCGGAAAGACCCTTCAGAAAGCACACTGTGAGCGCCTCGTCTTCCACCACCGCTGCTGCCCACCGTGCGAACTGATGCTGGCATAGTCCGTCACGCGCGCCGACCTGGCGGGAGGACTGAGCTGTTTGGCTGAGTCAGGCCGCTGTTAGACCTTGTAAACACTCGCTGTAATTCCTCAGCAAAGGCAGAGTTAGCTGGCACAGCAGGGACTTTGGATCCCACACAGCAGTAGCCCAGGCTAGGGCTTTTTCCGACACGCAGGGTGATGATATATGCGATCTGGACCGTCGGTGGGAAACGACAGGGTTGCGAGCTCGAAGGAGAAAACATTGGTAAAAACCCCCTTACAAAACACTCGATCACCTGAGAACCTCTGGGAGCGGCAGACGAGGTTCAGCCAGGGGTTAGACTGCCACGGGCCATTGATCATCATGAGGTACTGGGGGCGGACGGTTGCCGGGGGAATCAATCAATATCTGCTTATGGAGAATCAGCATCTCCGACAGAAGTTGAGAATGTCTAGCCATTAAGCCTCTTGCTGAACCAAGAGCAGCTTTTGCGGTGCGTTGACAGTCCCCTCTGGTCTGGACAGCGTGGCGCAAAAAGGTCCTGGGAACTGGCTGCCTCTGGTTCATTTTGGCTCTGTGTTTCTGTCAGGACCCGGTTACGAACTCGGGTCTCCGGTGTGAGAAACAGTCACTTAACAAACTGAGTCACTAATAGTCGGGAGAACCCAGAAGATGAGCAGACACAGCAGTACTTGTGACGGTGTTTTAATAAAGTAAAAAGGAAAGTTCTTCAGGCAAAAAATAAATCCACAACGTCAAAAGTAATTCCAAGAGAAAAAAAGTAAATCCTCCAAGTCACAAGGTAAATCCACAAAGTGGAAAGTACAGCAGGAAACAACCTCAAAAGAATAAACAAAGAGACCTCAAGAGAATCCAACGGAGTAACAAATGATCACAGCATGGCTGGGGCTGGGTGCTAACATTCAAACACAGAGCAAAGAACTGAGAAAAACTAAGGTTTAAAATATTTCAGAGGAAACGAGCACAGGTGCAAATAATAACTGGAAACAAGGGAAAAACAAAAGGTCAAAAAAGCACAATGGGGCATCTAGTGACCAAAACCGAACAATCCCATGGTGGTGGTGGTATAAGGTGTTTTATAACAAAACGGATGGCACTATGATAAACTGCATCTAGTTTGCTGAGTAGAGTATTGGAAGCTATTTTGTAGATGACATCGCGAAGTCGAGGATCGGTAGGATAGTCAGTTTTACTAGGGTGAGTTGGCGGCGTGAGTGAAGGAGCTTTGTTGCGAAATAGAAAGCCGATTCTTGATTTTATTTGGAGATGTTTAATGAGTCTGGAAGGAGAGTTTACAGTCTAGCCAGACACCTAGGTATTTATAGATGTCCACATATTCTAGGTCGGAACGTCCAGGGTGGTGATGCTAGTCGGGCGGGCAGGTGCAGGCAGCGAACGTTGAAAAGCATGCATTTGGTTTTACTAGCGTTTAAGAGCAGTTGGATGCCACGGAAGGAGTTTGGTATGGCATTGAAGCTCGTTTGGAGGTTAGATAGCACAGTGTCCAAGGAAGGGCCAGAAGTTTACAGAATGGTGTCGTCTGCGTAGAGGTGGATCAGGGAATCGCCCGCAGCAAGAGCAACATCATTGATTATATACAGAGAAAAGAGTCGGCCCGAGAATTGAACCCTGTGGTACCCCCATAGAGACTGCCAGAGGACCGGACAACATGCCCTCCGATTTGACACACTGAACTCTGTCTGCAAAGTAGTTGGTGAACCAGGCAAGGCAGTCATTAGAAAAACCGAGGTTACTGAGTGTGCCAATAAGAATATGGTGATTGACAGAGTCGAAAGCCTTGGCCAGGTCGATGAAGACGGTATGTGATAACAAAGATGGTGGAATAATACCCTGWGCCAATAACTATCAAATGACAACTGTCTGTCAGTCCATTTGAAATACTAGAGCAAGCATGAAGATAGACAGACTGGCATGTGGGTTTAATAATTGAGAAATTAAATTATCCAAAATAATTTTCAGTGAAAGTACATTGTGCTTTTGGCCCTGTGTTTTGCACAATCATTTGACATAGCAATATTTAATTTAAGCCTTTTCCAGAAATGAGAATTACACCCAAAATGAAAGGAATTGTCTGAAGATGCTGCAGGACCATCTGACATCAAAAGAAAAGGGGTCAATTTGATGAAAAAGCTTTAAATAAAGATATGCCACATGATTACACAAAACTCAGGGCCCTAATTATTCTACTCAGAAAAGTATCATTGGCACACATCTGCCTGTAATGCTTTGCAGACACGTGCAACTCAACCTGCTATGCTACCAGGTTAAGCGAACAGGAATGATAATTTAGAGAAAAAAATATCAGTAACCCGAAAAAGACAAATTCCAAACATTAAGCAGCGAAAACAGTCAAATATATCCAATTTGGATTTTAGTAACCACATTGTGGGCTTGTTAAAACACATGAATCATGATGGATTTGACAAATATCCACTTTGTTAGATCAGCTTTTATGAATGGGCACCAACGATTGCATCCTTGTTCTATCCTCCATGGTCTGCAACCCATTGATCTCTTACCGCATCCATACAATGAGTTTGTATATAGCCATTTGGTCATCATGCAATGTTTCTCTAGACCATATTGCCTGTTTTATTGTATCCACCAGATGTACAGACTTGCCATGTCCCTTTTTTTTAAATGTTTAAAAGTTTACATTGCCTCCAATATTTCTGCTTATAAACAGACAAAACCAAATCACTACCATTCAACAACAAACACTTCAAATCTTCTCAAGTGCTGCTAGAACTTTCAAGCTAAACAAATAAATAAATAAACGGGTGCCATCTTGGGTGATTTGCAATAAAAAAAATATTTTWAAAAGCGAACCAAAACTGAAAAATGCATTTTGTGTCTATGGTATTCTTAAGGGACACAGACATCTGTTGGAGACAAACGCTATCCATCAGGATATTGCAGAGGAAGCATTTACATTTACATGCCTGTATTAATCACTGTAAGATGCCAAATGTCTCATAAGTCCCTTATGCATGGTCTTAATGTAACACCGTTGAATGTCAATTTATGGCTAGTAAATTCAAAAAGGCATTCACACATCTGATCTTGTTGCAGGTATATGGTAACAATTGGATTTTTCGAACAAAACATATGCTATACAATAAATATGTTATCAGACTGTCATCTGATGAAGTTGTTTCTTGGTTAGTGACTATTTYTATCTTTATTTGGTCGAATTTGTGATAGCTACCTATGCAGGGGAAAAAAGTGTCTTTTGCTATGGTGGTTAGCTAATAGAAATACATATTGTGTCTTCTCTGTAAAACATTTTAAAAATCAGAAATGATGGCTGGATTCACAAGATGTGTATCTTTCATTTGGTGTCTTGGACTTGTGATTTCATGAACATTTTATTATATGATATCCCTGTGGCTTTAGGCTAGGCTATGCTAGTCAGCTTTTTTGATGGGGGGGATCCCGGATCCGGGTTTGTGACTCATTAGAGGTTTTAATGTAACGGTCATCGTGGCATGAGGAATGATCGGACCAAAGCGCAGCGTGGCAAGTGTTCATGATATTTATTAACACTGAACACGAGAACAAAACAACAAAGTGAGAAGCGAAACCGAAACAGTCCTGTCAGGTGCAGAAAACACTAAACAGAAAATAACTACCCACAAAACACAGGTGGGAAAATACTACCTAAGTATGGTTCCCAATCAGAGACAACGATAGACAGCTGTCCCTGATTGAGAACCATACCCGGCCAAAACAAAGAAATACAACACATAGAAAAATGAACATAGAATGCCCACCCAAATCACACCCTGACCAAACCAAAATAGAGACATTAAAAAGCTCTCTAAAAGGTCAGGGCGTGACAGTACCCCCCCCCCCCCCCCGCCCCAAAGGTGCGGACTCTGGCCGCAAAACCTGAACCTATTGGGGAGGGTCTGGTGGGCATTTCTCCGCGGTGGCGGCTCTGGTGTGGGACGTAGCCCCCGCTCTACCTCTGGCTTGGCCCACTTAGGTGGCACCTCTAGTCGGGACCCTCGCCGCCGACCCCGGACTGGGGACCCTCGCCGCGGGCCCCGGACTGGGGACCCTCGCTGCGGGCCCCGGACTGGCACCCTCGTTGCGGGCCCAGGACTGGGCACCCTCATTGCGGGCCCCGGACTGGGCACCCTAGTTGCTGGCCCCGGACTGGGAACCCTCGTTTGGGGCCCCGGACTGGGCACCCTCGTTGGAGGCTCCGGACTGGGAGGGCGACGCTGAGGCTCCGGACTGGAGGGCGTCGCTGGAGGCTCCGGACTGGAGGGCGTCGCTGGAGGCTCCGGACTGGAGGGTTACGTCGCTGAGGCTCCGGACTGGAGGGTCGTCCCTGGAGGCTCCGCGACTGGAGGGCGAGAGAGGTCGCAGCCGCTAGGAGGCTCCGGACTGGAACGGCCGACTCTGGAGGCTCCGGACTGGAGGGTGTCGCTGGAGGCTCCGGACTGGAGGGCGTCGCTGGAGGCTCCGGACTGGAGGGCGACTGGAGGCTCCGGACTGGAGGGCGTCGCTGGAGGGAGGAGACGCAGAGACAGCCTGGTGCGTGGGGCTGCCACAGGGCCCACCAGGCTGGGGAGACCTACAGGAGGCCTGGTGCGTAGAGGAGGCACAGGATGAACCGGGCTGTGGGGGAGCACTGGAGCTCTGGTGCGCAGCCTTGGCACCACTTCTCCAGGCTGAATGCCCACTTTAGCCCAGCCCCTCCAGAGTGCAGGCACAGGTCGAACCGGGCTGTGGGGGAGCACTGGAGATCTAGTGCTTACCACTTGCACCTCTCCACTTGGCTGAATGCCCACTTTAGCCCAGCACGGGCGTAGCGCAGGCATGGGACGCACTGAACAGTCCCAGTGCACCGGAGACACAGTGCGCGGAGCCGGCGCAGGATACCCTGGGCCGAAACGGCGCACCGGAGACCAAGCGCACTGAGCTGCCACAATCTGCCCTGGCTGGATGCCCACTCTCGCATGGCACTTGCGGAGGGCTGGCATATAGTGCACTGGGCTATGAGCGCGCACTGGAGACACTGTGCGCTTTACCGCATAACACAGTGCCTGACCAGTGCCACGCTGCTTCCGGTAAGCATGGGGAGTTGGCTCAGGTCTATAGCCTAACTCCGCCAATCTCCCAGTGTGCCCCCCCCCCAAAAAAAAAGTTTTTGGGGGCTGCCTCTCGTGCCTGCTTCGCTGACTTGCCTCATATCGCCGCCTCTCAGCTTTAGCTGCCTCCAATTCCTCTTTCGGATGGCGATATTCCCCAGCCTGTCTCCAGGGTCCCTTTCCGTCTAGTGTCTCCTCCCAAGTCCACGAATCCTGAACCCTCTGCTCCTCCATACCAAGCTGCTTGGTCCGCTTGTGGTGGGTAGTTCTGTAACGGCCATCGTTGCATGAGGAAGGATCGGACCAAAGCGCAGCGTTGTAAGTGTTCATGATATTTATTAACACTGAACACMAGAACAAAACAACAAAGTGAGAAACGAAACCGAAACAGTCCTGTCAGGTGCAGAAAACACTAAAACAGAAAATAACTACCCACAAAACACAGATGGGAAAATGCTACCTAAGTATGGTTCCCAATCAGAGACAACGATAGACAGCTTTATTTGTTAACTTGATCGTTCAGTTTATGTTGATTACTCAGATCCCCAAGAATTGATGGCAGTGTTTAATGTGCCTAATTCAATGTGGATATAATGTCATGCAGATCATGCTAGAGAGATCCGCTATTCCATAAAGATGACTGATTGGTTAAATTAAATTGTCAATGTCTTCTTTGCTCACACTGGCATCTGCTTTGCAAAGCTGCTTTAGGAACTCTTGAATTAAAATACTTGGCATGCATTGGATAAAACAAAGGCATTGTGATTCTAATCTGTCTCAAATTAATTCATCATTTGCACATTATGTATGGTGTTAGCTTTACTGTTCAAAGAAGAACATTATAGGATGAACATTTACAAGCCAATCATTTCACAAATTCCTTTGCCGATTAACAAATTCAGAGATGAGGTTGAGGGTAGTCATTTGTTGAAAAGGTACAAAAGTATGGTTATCGTACAACGATATCAGGAAAGGATTGTTTACAATGACTATAACAATAGTTGTGTGCTACAATCAGGAACTATATTTTTTGGAATCTTCCTCTACACTCTGATACCTGTGAGCTACTGCTGCTTGGTTGAGTAGGTTTTTCACAGCTGAAAGTTTTCAGGCCTAAAAGTGATAGGCTAGCCCTTGCTATATCTTAGATATATTTCATTCCCTCATTCCCATATCTGCATTTGAGAGCCTTCAATCATTGGGCTGGTGAGCTATATCTGATGGTGAACCGCAGTCCCTGCTCAGTGCTGCCAGATGCAATCTCCCCTCCCTCTCTCCCTGCATGGAGCTACAGCCAACAGAGGTGCCACAATTCTYCACAGTCCCAGAGCTCCACAGACAAGGAAATCTATCAACCTGCAAGCTGATCATCAAAGTGGGAGAAGGGGAAGAGATATGATACTCTCCTTCTGCAGCATATACACTATCTTTCAAAAGTTTGGTGTCACTTAGAAATGTCTTTTTTTTTTGTCCTTTAAAATAACATCAACTTGATCAGAAATACAGTGTAGACATTGTTAATGTTGTAAATGACTTTTGTTGCTGGAAATGGTTGATTTTTTTGGAATATCTACATAGGTGTACAGAGGACCATTATCAGCAACCATCACTCCTGTGTTCCAATGGAACGTTGCGTTAGCTAATCCAAGTTTATCATTTTAAAAGGCTAATTGATCATTAGAAAACCCTTTTGCAATTATGTTAGCACAGATGAAAACTGTTGTCCTGATTAAAGAAGCAGTAAAACTGGCCTTCTTTAGACTAGTTGAGTATCTGGAGCATCAGCATCTGTGGGTTCGATTACAGGCTCAAAATGACCAGAAACAAAGAACTTTCTTCTCAAACTCGTCAGTCTATTATTGTTCTGAGAAATGAAGGCTATTCCATGCGAGAAATTGCCTAGAAACTGAAGATCTCGTACACTGCTGTGTAATACTCCCTTCACAGAACAGAGCAAACTGTCTCTAACKAGAATAGAAAGAGGAGTGGGAGCCCCCAGTGCACAACTGAGCAAGAGGACAAGTACATTAGAGTGTCTAGTTTGAGAAACAGCAGCTTCATTAAATAGTACCCACAAAACACCAGTCTCAACGTCAACAGTTAAGAGGCGACTCTGGGATGCTGGCCTTCTAGGCATAGTTGCAAAGAAAAATAAATATCTCATACTGGATAATAAAAATAAAAGATTAAGATGGGCAAAAGAACACAGACACTGGACAGAGGAACTCTCGCCTCTTCACTGTTGACGTTGAGACTGGTGTTTTGCGGGTACTATTTAATGAAGCTGCCAGTTTATTTTTCAGCTGTGCTAACATAATTGCAAAAGGGTTTTCTAATGATCAATTAGTCTTTTAAAATGATAAACTTGGATTAGCTAACACAACATGCTATTGGAACACAGGAGTTATGATTGCTGATAATGGGCCTCTGTACGCTATGTAGATATTCCATTTAAAAAATCTGCCGTTTCCAGCTACAATTGTCATTTACAACATTAACAATGTCTACACAGTATTTCTGATCAATTTGATGTTATGTTAATGGACAAAAAATGTGCTTTTCTTTAAAAAACAAGTACCTTTCTAAGTGACAACAAACATTTGAATGATAGTGTACAGTCATTACATCCCAGTGTCAAGACGGTCTATAATCATAGGTCTTCCAAAATATGTCACTGTCTCATTCTGTCTAACTAACCCACTTCCACATTTCTCTATGTCCATGTCAAGTAAGGTTAACTACACCACTTTCATGAGAGGGCAGCAGGCATTATGAACCTCATACTGAACTGACATCCTCAACAAAACAGCCCTGATACAGCAGACCTCGTAGCTACAGTACCAGTCAAAAGTTTGGACACACCAACTCATTCCACTCATTTTTTTTTTTTTACTATTTTCTACATTGTAGAATAATAGTGAATAAATCAAAACTATGAAATAACACATACGGAACCATGTAGTAACCAAAAAAGTGTTAAACAAATCAAAACATATTTTAGATTTGAGATTCTTTAAAGTAGCCACCCTTTGCCTTGATGGCAGCTTTGCACACTCTTGTCATTCTCTCAACCAGATTCGCCTGGAAAGCTTTTCCAACAGTCTTTAAGGAGTTCCCACAAATGCTGAGCACTTGTTGGCTGCTATTCCTTCACTCTGCGGTCCAACTCATCCCAAACCATCTCAATTGGGTTGAGGTTGGGTGATTGTGGAGGCCAGGTCATCTGATGCAGCACTCCATCACTCTCCTTCTTGGTCAAACAGCCCTTACACAGCCTGTAGGTGTGTTGGGTCATTGTCCTGTTGAAAAACAAATGATAGTCCCACTAAGCCCAAACCAGATGGGATGGAGTATTGCTGCAGAATGCTGTGGTAGCCATGCTGGTTAAGTGTGCCTTGAATTCTAAATAAATTACAGACAGTATCACCAGCATAGCACCTCCACACCATCACTCCTCCATGCTTCACGGTGGGAACCACACATGCGGAGATCATCCGTTCACCTACTCTGCGTCTCACAAACACACAGCGGTTGGAACCAAAAATCTCAAATTTGGACTCATCAGACCAAAGGACAGATTTCCACCTGCCTAATGTCCCTTGCTCATGTTTCTTGGCCCAAGCAAGTCTCTTCATATTATTGGTGTCCTTTAGTAGTGGTTTCTTTGCAGCAATTTGACCATGAAGGCCTGATTCATGCAGTATCCTCTGAACAGTTGCTGTAGAGATGTGTCTGTCAATTGAACTCTGTGAAGCATTTATTTGGGTTGCAATCTGAGGTGCAGTTAACTCTAATGAACTTATCCCCTGCAGCACAGGTAACTCTGGGTCTTCCTTTCCTGTGGCGGTCCTCATGAGAGCCAGTTTCATCATAGCACTTGATGATTTTTGTGACTGCTTTCAAAGTTCTTTAAATTTTCCGCATTGACTGACCACTCCCTGACATGTCTTGAAGTAATGATGGACTGTCGTTTCGCTTTGATTTGTTGAACACTTTTTTGGTTACTACATGATTCTGTATGTGTTATTTCATAGTTTTGATGTCTTCACTATTATTCTACAATGTAGAAAACAGTAAAGATAAAGAAAAATCCTGGAATGAGTGTGTCCAAACTTTTGACTGATGCTGTAGGTCCAACATAGCAATGGGTGTGCCCTATGAGGACAAGCTGTGTGAGTACCGGCTCTCTGACCAGGAGCAAGCTTCTGCAAACAGCAAAAAGAAAGGCTCTTTTTTTTCATTGCATTTATCTTTTTCATTTAGCAGATGCTCATATATGTATAGTTAATTAGCTAAGCTATAGCATTATGCATACAGTTCAGGTAAATTAATCTTCAGTATCAACTGAAGACATACATTTAATACACCTAATCACATAATCAAAGTATTTGTAGGTATATATGGAACATAGCCTACACATTCACACTACTAAGTAAGTGACAAAAATGGTATGTTACTGGCATTCAGATGGTATTGTGACTAGTTCTTGGCCTTAGTACCAAAAAATTCTGGAAAGGGAAGGCAAGTTTAGCAAGGATTTTAACATACATTTTATTACAGTATTTAAAGAGTTTTGGCAGGTAAAGTCTCAAAACTGAAAAAGCAGCAAAATGTTTAGCTTTTTTCAGGGAAACCACAAAGCCAGGAGTAGATCAATTCCATTCAATACACAATGGTCATGCTACATCACAGGTAAGATTTTATGCAGTACAGTGTAGGCATGGCTTGAGATAAAAAGTCACTGTAGATGTCTCACACCTGTCGGTTATACCGCCTCCTTCAAAGTCCCTCTTGTGGACACAAACATAATTGCAGTTACTATATGCCATAATATAATATATATGCCATTTAGCAGACGCTTTTATCCGAAGCGACTTACAGTCATATGTGCATACATTTTACATATGGGTGTTCCAGGGAATCAAATCCACCACGCTGGCATTACAAGTACCATGCTCTACCAACTGAGCTACAGTTACCCTTAGGTGACAATAACTGACAATTTACACTGCAGATGCTTCAATACTACTCCAACTGCAGTACTGTAACAAGACTGTAACTGGCATATCATTAGAACGTATATGACAATAACTGAAATGTTTGTGCAGGCACTGGAAGAAAGTACAGTGGATCTGATGATGGTATTATATGAGGTTAATGAAGCATTTWTGATGAAGATTCATGTATGTGAGTATCCAAATGTTTATGTGCCAAGTTTATGTGCAAAATGTTTGTGGCATATCCTCATAAGATGTGGCATGCATTACTCGGAGAGTTATTATCTCATAATGAAAATGTTGCAATATCCATGGGGCAGTGACAGAGCAGCTATCTCTGATTGACTACAGAAAGGACCGGATGCAAAGTGCCGTGTAATCTGAAAATCAGTTAAACTACCTCAATGTAAATGAATGCAAAGCTGCCACGTTGTGCTACGCCAGATGATTGAGTGTTCACTCTCTGTGGCAGATTTGTCCTGTCTTTGAACTCGGTTCTAAATCCTAGCATGATGCCAGTCTGTTCTGTCTGCTGTGTTCTGGAAATTAGGTGAATTACCTACTTCAGCATGACAAAGGGATTCACTATCCCTTATCCAGACGACACAGATATGCTCTCCTCAAATGGGTTTGTGGTATGGCTAAGTTCCCAAATGAATATTCTGTACTTGAGTACACACAAGGAGGGAATTTACTAACTTCCAGAGAGCCCTATGTATAGGCACTCAAGATGTCCTGAGATTAAGATTTAGATGTTGTTTAATTAATTTGGGAAGTTACATTTTGATTAACTAATTTGACCATTGCACCATACAGCAAAGACTAGTAAGCCTCTGTCTGACAGTGGACAGCCCTGGGATTTTCTATGAAAGATCAAAATATGTAACAGAGACTGTGTTGCCATGTTTGAACTACCCAGCAAAGACAAGCTGCCAAGAGGAGACTTGACAAAGTTCCTGGCTCCTAACGATGCTCTGGGGTAAAACCAATCAGGGTTAAAGCATCACCATCGCCAAAGCAATCATAACAAAGAGAGAGAGGGAGAGGGAGAGAGGGAGAGAGGGAGAGAGAGAGAGAGAGAGAGAGAGAGATGCTTTTATAAAATCCTTTGAACCTTTTCTCTTTGAAACACCAGAAAAGAAAACAAGTAATTTCACATAAAATGCTGAGCAAACATATGGATTCTTTCTTTAGCCAAAATGGCACTGAAGTTCTTATATTAAGCACTCAAGGGCACATGAGTATGTTCCAGTTTACTTTTGCTGTTAGGAAAACAGGTGAAACATTGTAAATTACTAAATGGTGTCTGAGGACCAGACTTCCAGGAGCCAGAGAATTCTATATTGGGCCTCTTCATTTTATGTTTGGAAGTTTCCTAGTACTGCCTATAAAGATAAAAACTATACTATAACCATAAAATATGTTAATCAATACAAAATCATTCGAAATTTCCAAAAAGCCGCCTATGAAATTGTGAACGAGGGCTCACTAATAGGAGAAAATGAATTTCTACCAATATAAGATGGTAGAGAAAGTATAGGCCTACTAATTCAGATGTGTGTGAGAGTGTATCTGGGTATACAGTGGTACATGAAAGACAACTCAACTGATCAAATGTTTTGATTCTAAACAGGATGCTGTTGTCTCTCCCTTGTCTCCCAAATCGAATGCTATTATGGCCTTGATACAAAAATGCATTGATGAGAGACGAATACTAATATCTTTAGTTAGAATAGAATGGGCAACTGTGGACAAAAAATACAATGATTTGTTGAATCAGGTGTGTTAGCGCTGGGCTGGAACCATAGCCTGCACATACAGGCTGTCCAAGACCAGGAAGTGGGGATCAAGCTCAGGCATTGCATTGGCTTCACACCAAAGTAACTCTAGTAGAATAGTATAGGCTACATGCAGTTGAAGTCGGAAGTTTACATACACTTAGGTTGGAGTCATTAAAACTCGTTTTTCAACCACTCCACAAATTTCTTGTTAACAAACTATAGTTTTGGCAAGTCGGTTAGAACATCTACTTTGTGAATGACACAAGTAATTTTTCCAACAATTGTTTACAGACAGATTATTTCACTTCACAGATAAATTACTGTATCACAATTCCAGTGGGTCAGAAGTTTACATACACTAAGTTGACTGTGCCTTTAAACAGCTTGGAAAATTCCAGAAAATGATGTCATGGCTTTAGAAGCTTCTGCTAGGCAAATTGACATCATTTGAGACAATTGAAGGTGTACCTGTGGATGTATTTCAAGGCCTACTCAGTGCCTCTTTGCTTGACATCATGGGATAATCAAAAGAAATCAGCCAAGACCTCAGAAAATAAATTGTATACATCCACAAGTCTAGTTCATCCTTGGGAGCAATTTCCAAATTCCTGAAGGTACCACGTTCATCTGTACAAACAATAGTAGACAAGTATAAACACCATGGGACCACGCAGCCGTCATACTGCTCAGAAAGGAGATGCATTCTGTCTCCTAGAGATGAACGTACTTTAGTGCGAAAAGTGCATATCAATCCCAGAACAACAGCAAAGGACCTTGTGAAGATGCTGGAGGAAACAGATACAAAAGTATCTATATCCATAGTAAAARGAGTCCTATATCGACATAACCTGAAAGGCCGCTCAGCAAGGAAGAAGCCACTGCTCCAAAACCGCCATAAAAAAGCCAGACTATGGTTTGCAACTGCACATGGGGACAAAGATCGTACTTTTTGGAGAGATGCCCTCTGGTCTGCTGAAACAAAAATAGAACTGTTTGGCCATAATGACCATCATTATGTTTGGAGGGAAAAGGGTGATGCTTGCAAGCCGAAGAACACCATTCCAACCGTGAAGCATGGGGGTGGCAGCATCATGTTGTGGGAGTGCTTTGCTGCAGGAGGGACTGATGCACTTCACAAAATAGATGGCATCGTTAGGAAGGAAAATGATGTGGATATATTGAAGCAACATCTCAAGACATCAGTCAGGAAGTTAAAGCTTGGTCGCAAATGGGTCTTCCAAATGGACAATGACCCCAAGCATACTTCCAAAGTTGTGGCAAAATGGCTTAAGGACAACAAAGTCAAGGTATTGGAGTGGCCATCACAAAGCCCTGACTTCAATCCTATAGAGAATTTGTTGGCAGAACTGAAAAAGCGTGTGCGAGCAAGGAGGCCTACAAACCTGACTCAGTTACACCAACTTATTGTGGGAAGCTTGTGGGAGGCTACCCAAAACGTTTGACCCAAGTTAAACAATTTAAAGGCAATGCTACCAAATACTAATTGAGTGTATGTAAACTTCTGACACACTGGGAATGTGATGAAAGAAATAAAAGCTGAAATAAATAATTCTCTCTACTATTATTCTGACATTTCATATTCTTAAAATAAAATGGTGATCCTAACTGACCTAAGACAGGGAATTTTTACTATGATTAAATGTCAGGAATTGTGAAAAACTGAGTTTAAATGTACTTGGCTAAGGTCTATGTAAACTTCCGACTTCAACTGTACGTCTACATACAATGCATTTGGAAAGTACTCAGACCCCTTTTCCACATTTTGTTACCTTACAGCCTTATTCTAAAATTGATTAAATGAAATGTTTTCCTCATCAATCTACACACAATACCCCATAATAACAAAGTGAAAACAGGTTTTTAGATATTTTTGCAAAAGTATTAAAAATAAAAAACAGAAATACCTTATTTACATAAGTATTCAGACCATTTGTTATGAGACTTGAAATTGAGCTCAGGTGCATCATGTTTCCATTGATCATCCTCGAGATGTTTCTACGACGTGGCTGGAGTCTACATGTGGTAGATTCAATTGAATTGACGTGATTTGGAAAGGCACACACCTGTCTATATAAAGTCCCTTAGTTGCCAGTGCATGTCAGAGCAAAAACCAAGCCATGACGTCGAAGGAATTGTCCGTAGAGCTCCGAGACAGGATTGTGTCGAGGCACAGATTTGGGGAAGGGTACAAAAGAATGTCCGCCGCGTTGAAGGTCCCCAAGAACACAGTGGCTTCCAACATTCTTAAATGGAAGAAGTTTGGATCCACCAAGACTCTTCCTAGAGCTGGCCGCCTGGCCAAACTGAGCAATCGGGGGAGACGTGCCTTGGTCAGGGTGGTGACCAAGAATCGGATGATCACTCTGGCAGAGCTCTAGAGTTCCTCTGTGGAGATGGGAGAACCTTCCAGAAGCACAACCATCTCTGCAGCAATCCACCAATCGGGCCTTTATGGTAGAGTGGCCAGACGGAAGCCACTACTCAGTAAAAGGCACATGACAGCCCGCTTGGAGTTTGCCAAAAGTCACCTAAAGAATCTCAGACCATGAGAAACAAGATTCTTTGGTCTGATGAAACCAAGATTGAACTCTGTGGCCTGAATGCCAAGCGTCACGCCTGAAAGAAACCTGAAGCATGGTGTTGGCAGCATCATGCTGTGGGGATGTTTTTCAGCGGCAGGGACTGGGAGACTAGTCAGGATCGAGGGAAAGATGAACGGAGCAAAGTACAGAGAGATCCTTGATGAAAACCTGCTCCAGAGCGCTTAGGACCTCAGACTGGGGTGAAGGTTCACCTTCCAACGGGACAACGACCCTAAGCACATACCCGAGAAGAAATTGTTGCCAAAGGTTCTTCAACAAAGTATTGAGTAAAGGGTCTGAATACTTATGTAAATGTGATATTTCCGTATATATATTTTTTGAAAACATTTCAAAAAACATTTTTTTGCTTTGCCATTATGGTACTGGTACTGTGTAAATTGATGAGGGGGAATTTTTTTTTTAAACAATTGTAGAATAATGTTTAAACGTAACAAAATTTGGAAAATTCAAACAATCTGAATACTTCCCGAATGCACTGTATGGGTAGATGAATGGGTGTACTGAGTTGGGGATACCTTAATCTTTCGTGCACAGACTACTTAAACATAGATGGAATTAATCATTGTTCAATTAATTAACATGTATGGATCCAGAACAAGTAAACGAGAATCTGACCAATATTCTAGTTCTGGGTTAACCAAGATTAGGGATACCTGCATTACACCTTGGCATAATGCCACTGTAATGTGGAATATCACCAATTTGACACTCAATTAGGCCTACATGAATTCAGACGACCTACCATTTCTAATAGGCTGTATTTACATTGCCCTGATTAATGTTAAAAAGGAAAAGAATGCATTTCTTTATTTTTTACTTTTTTCTACATTGTATAATAATAGTGAAGACATCAAAACTATGAAATAAGACATATGGAATCATGTAGTAACCCAAAAAGTATTAAACACATCAAAATATATTTTATATTTGAGGTTCTTCAAATAGCCACCCTTTGCCTTGATGACAGCTTTGCACACTTTTTGGATTCTCTTAACCAGCTTCATGAGACAGTCACCTGGAATGCATTTCAATTAACAGGTGTGCCTTCTTAAAAGTTAATTTGTGGATTTCTTTCCTTCTTAATGCGTTTGAGCCAATCAGTTGTGATGTGACAACGGTAGGGTTGGGAAATATAGAAGATAGCCCTATTTGGTCAAAGACCAAGTCCATATTATGGCAAGAATAGCTCAAATAAGCAAAGAGAAACGACAGTCCATCATTACTTTAAGACATGAAGGTCAGTCAATACGGAACATTTCAAGAACTTTGAAAGTTTCTTCAAGTGCAGTCGCAAAAACCATCAAGTGCTATGATGAAACTGGCTCTCATGAGGACCGCCACAGGAATGGAAGCCCCAGAGTTACAGTACCTCTGCTGCAGAGGATAAGTTCATTAGAGTTACCAGCCTCAGAAATTGCAGCCCAAATAAATGCTTCACAGAGTTCAAGTAACAGACACCTCTCAACATCAACTGTTCAGAGGAGACTGTATGAATCAGGCCTTCGTGGTTGAATTGCTGCAAAGAAACCACTACTAAAGGACACCAATAATAAGAAGAGACTTGCTTCAGCCAAGAAACACGAGCAATGGACATTAGACCGGTGGAAATTTGTCCTTTGGTCTGGAGTCCAAATTCAAGATTTTTGGTTCCAGCCATTGTGTCTTTGTGAGACGTGGTGTGAGTGAACGGATGATCTCCGCATGTGTATCTCCCACCATAAAGCATGGAGGAGGAGGTGTTATGGTGTGGGGGTGCTTTGCTGGTGACACTGTCTGTGATTTATTTWAAAAAATCTTACCAAGAAGGAAAGTGATGGAGTGCTGCATCAGATGACCTGGCCTCCACAATCCCCCAACCTCAACCAAATTGAGATGGTTTGGGATGAATCAGACCGCAGAGTAAAGGAAAAACAGCCAACAAGTGCTCAGCATATGTGGGACCTCCTTCAAGACTGTTATAAAAGCATTCCAGGTGAAGCTGGTTGAGAGAATGCCAAGAGTGTGCAAAGCTGTCATCAAGGCAAAGGGTGGCAATTTGAAGAATCTCAAATATAAAATATATTTTGATTTGTTTAACACTTTTTGGTTACTACATGATTCCATATGTGCTATTTCATAGTTTAAATGTTTTCACTATTATTCTACAATGTAGAAAAAAGTAAAAGTAATGAAAAACCCTTGAATGAGTAGTTGTTCTAAAACTTTTGACCAGTAGTGAACATCTAGCTGGTTTTTCTATGCATCGTCAAGACCATACGGCAGCGTCGGGTAAGGTTAGGGGGAGGGGTGTGTTTCTTTTTTAACAATAGCTAATGTGCAATCTCTAATATTAAAGAAGTCAATCAATCAATCATATTTATTTATAAAGCCCTTTTTGCATCAGCCGATGTCACAAAGTGCTGTACAGAAACACAGCCTAAAATCCTAAACAGCAGGCAATGCAGATGTAGAAGCACGGTGGCTAGGAAAAACTCGCTAGAAAGGCAGGAACCTAGGAAGAAACCTAGAGAGGAACCAGGTTATGAGGGGTGGCCAGTCCTCTTCTGGCTGTGCCGGGTAGAGATTATAACAGTACATGGCCAAGCTGTTCAAACAGTTCAAACATTCATAGATGATCAGCAGGGTCAAATAATAATAATCACAGTGGTTGTAGAGGGTGCAACAGGTCAGCACCTCAGGAGCACATTTTTCATTTATATTTTTCGTAGCTGTCTATTTACCACCACAAACTGATGCTGGCACTAAGACCTCACTCAACGAGCTAAAAAAGGAGCAAAATGTTTAGCTTTTTCCGGCCATAAGCAAACAAGAATATGCTCATCCAGAGGCGTGTTCCTAGTGGCCAGTGGAAACTGAAATCCGTTTGACCTAATTTCTACCAGCATATCACCTGTGCCACTAGAGGAGAGAAAATTCTAGATCACCTTTACTCCACACACAGAAGCGCATACAAAGATCACCCACGCCTCCATTTGGCAACTCTGACCATTATTCTATCCTCCTGATTCCTGCTTTAAAGCAAAAACTCAAACAGGAAGTACCAGTGACGCGCTCAATGTGGAAGTGGTCCAATGAAGTGGATGCTAAGCTACAGGACTGTTTCACTAGCACATTTCTGGGATTCATCTCTCTCCGGCTTCGTTAATAAGTGAATCGACGACATCGTCCCCACAGTGACCGTATGTACACATCCCAACCAAAAGCCTTGAATTACTGAGCTAGAGGCCAGAGTTGCTGCTTTCAAGGTACGGGACACTAATCCCAGAGCTTATAAGAAATCCTGTTACGATCTCCGACAAGCCATCAAACAGGCAAAGTGTCAATACAGGACTAAGATCGAATCCTACTACGCCGGCTCTGATGCTCGTCGAATGTGGCAGAGCTTGCAAACTATCACAGATTACAAAGGGAAACCCAGCCATGATGCAAGCCTACCAGATGAGCTAAATGCCTTCTATGCTTGCTTTGAGGCAAGCAATACTGAACCATGCATGAGATCAGCAGCTGTTCCTGATCATGCTCGCCATAGCCGATGTGAGTAAGACCTTTAAACAGGTTAACATTCACAAGGCCGCAGTGCCAGACGGATTACCAGGATGCATACTCAGAGTATGCGCTGACCAGCTGGCAAGTGTCTTCACTGACATTTTCAACCTCTCCCTGTCGAAGTCTGTAATACCTGCATGTTTCAAGCAGACCACAATAGCCCCTGTGCCCAAGAACGCCAAGGCTATCGCCCTGTAGCACTCATATCTGTTGCCACATGAAATGCTTTGAAACGCTGGTCATGGCTCACATCAACAGAATTATCCCAGACACCCTGGACCAACTCCAATCGCAAACCATCCCAACAGATCCTCAGATGATGCAATCTCAATTGCACTCCACACTGCCCTCTCCCACCTAGACAAGAGGAACACATATGTGAGAATGCTGTTAATTGACTACAGCTCAGCATTCAACGCCATAGTGCCCTCCAAGCTCATCACTAAGCTAAGGACCCTGTGACTGAACACCTCCCTCTGCAACTAGATTCTGAACTTCCTGACGGGCCACCCCCAGGTAGTGAGGGTAGGCAACAACACATCTGCCAAGCTGACCCTAAACCTGGGGGGCCCCTCAGAGGTGCGTGCTTAGTCCCATCCTGTACTCCCCGTTCACCCACGACTGCGTTGCCACGTGACTTCAAAACCATCATTAAGTTTGCTGGCAATACGATGGTGGTAGGCCTGATTACCGATGATGATGAGACAGCCTATAGAGAGCAGGACAGAGACCTGGCAGTATGGTGCCAGGACAACAACCTCTCCCTCAACATCAGCAAGAAAAAGGAGATGATTGTGGACTACAGGGAATGGAGGGCCGATCACGCCCCCATTCACATCGACAGAGCTGTAGTGTAGCGGATCGAGAGCATCAAGTTCCTTGGTGTCCACACACACCAACACAGTTGTGAAGAGGGCACGACAATGCCTCTTCCCCTCAAAAGGCTGAAAAGATTTGGCAAGGGGCCTCAGATCCTCAAAATGTTTCACAGCTGCACCATTGAGGGCATTTTGACTGGCTGCATCACCGCTTGGTATGGCAACTGATTGGCATCCAATGACTAGGCGCTACAGTACATCACTAGGGCTGAGCTCCCTGCCATCCAGGACCTTTATACCAGGTGGTGTCAGAGGAAGGCCCTAACAATTGTCAAAGACTCCAGCCACCCAAGTCATAGACTGTTCTCTCTGCTACCGCATGGCAAGCGGTTGCAGAACCAACAGAAATAGCACCTACCCCCAAGCCTTAAAACGGCTAAATAGTTAGTTAAATAGTTAACCAAATACTTACCTGGACTGTCTGCATTGACTCTTTTTACACAAACTTTTTATACTCATCACATATGCTGCTGCTTATGTTTATTATTTATCCTGTTGCCTAGTCACTTTATTCCTATTTATACGTACATATCTACCTCAATTACCTGCCCATCGACTTGGTACTGGTATCCTGTGTATATAGCTAAGTTATTGTTTCTCATTGTGTATTTATTATTACTTTTATTATTACCTGTTATTACTTTTCAGTTTTTTCTCTAAGTTCTCTCTCTCTGCATTGTTTGGAAGGCCCCTTATGCATTTCACTGTTAGTCTACACCTGTTGTTTACGAAGCATGTGACGAATACAATTTGATTTGGTTTGAATAGATCAAGGACGTTGTCATGCTCAGACATGGATGACACATTATTGGCCTCCCTCTGGCATGTGTAGCTACAACTCGTTTGGATCCGTGCCTGGCTACCACGTCTCACCGGCATGCCGCAAACCAGGAAATACATCAACAGTGATGGCTATCCATACATAACATAGTTTATGTCAATAATGAGGTAGTTTATCTCAATGTTAAATAAATGTTGTCCATTAAACGAACAATAGTCTCATTTATTGAACATGGTTTAGCAAAATGCCAATCATGCGATAAAAGTCAAATTATTTGAATAATTTCAGTTTATATTATTTTAAGAAATTTAAGTAAGACAAAGCGCGCAATACATTTGACTAAAGACGCAGGTTACTAAATCACATCTATTAGCCTAAGCAATAAGCCTACTGTATACACAATATTCCATTATATTCCTTCCGGTAGACCATAATAAAATAATTGAGCATTGTTTCAAGATGGAACTTATACATTTGTGCTGACATAAACTGGATTGATGGGTTGCGGAGAATTTACCCAGTGTCAATGTTGCGACTAATCTGCCCTGTCTATTTTACCAAATGGAAACTGCAGAAATAGCCTCTATGGTATTGGTTTGAATGGGTTCAGGTAACATCAGGTAATAAGACATATATTTCACTCTCACTAAAGTTTGCATATGGCGCACAGAAACATAACGAACAAATCAAGTGAAAATGTCACTTAACGGTTGTTTGAAGAGAACAGGTACACCAATTTCTGACTGTTTACTGAAAAAACTATAAGGTAATTGACTTTGACTTGAGATGGCAAAATGTACTACAGCTTCAGTGTTTTATCAACTCAAATAATAATTTATGTAGGCTATTCATTGGCGCGAAATACCCAAAACCACATTGAATTTCAATGTACTGTAAAATGGTCAATCAATTAGGCGACCGGGGAGAGAGCATTGTCGTTGATGCTGTGTTTTGATTGGGCTAACCAGGAGACTCGTAATGTGCGGCAGTCCCATATAAACACGTGCAGACCAGCGCTCTATCGGTCATGCACGTCAAAGGAAATCAGTGTACGGTCCAGGGTAGAGGAATAGCCGCATTGAGTAGATGGTACCTACTTAGTGATAGATTTACATTGTTGAAAACACGGCGCAGTACATCTTCAGAGCTGTATGAACTATTAATCAGATAAGCAAGAAACACTATTCCTTGTATTTTGTTAGATCATCAGTGATTATTGAACAATGCCTTTGATGACCGGACTTTTTCTTCTAATGGTGCTGATTGCATCTGCATATGAACTGGATCAGAACGAGTCGTATTCACCCAGAAGAGCACGATTTTCTGCAAATACCCCTTGTAAGTAATAGTCTCTCTTACAATACAGCATGTTTTTGAGTGGATGCGGTGTTCGCACGGATTTGTATGGATTATTACTATTACATTGTATGCACAGTATGGGGGAATGTTTGCTATTACATGATATGCTGCTCTGTTTCCAAGTGAACGCCTTGATCGACAGACTACCGAATAGCTCCAACATAGCCTGGGCTACTCACTGTGCTCTACCGGTGTTTTACCGGCAAGTGATGAGCGTGAGCTTCGTGGTGACTGACACCTGTTTGTGAAAAAGCTGTAGCCTACCATCATGATGTTGAATACATGATATTTGAATTGATGGTCGTGTGGGTTGCTTAAACACGAGGTGACTGACCGGAGGCTAAAACATCAGATTAATATTTATTAGGCTGTAGGAATTAGTTGATACAGGGGAYCCCACTTGTATCCTGTGTGTGGTTAAATTCATTAATGGTTATTTATTTGGTCACTGTCTTTACAGCGTTATGAAACGATTGTTTTTCTTATGCATTGTTTGTGTCAGGTAGCCTATTCTACAAGTAATTTTTTTTATTTCTTAAATTAATTTACCTAAAACGTTGTTTTACGCACTGTTTAAGCCTTTTTTTAACCACCAAATGATCTACAGGTGTTTCGAAACAACTATGGCCATCATATTTTAAATGTATTGGTATTCTTCCAAGCAGTCACCAGTGTAAAGTATTGATAGAACTACAGTATTGCTGTAGGCCCCCAAAAATACAGATTTGTGCGTGGTGGCATAGGCTACGCCACTGGACCCACCTGTAGCTACTGGCTACCGGCGTCTTGACAGGAGGAATGGAGCGCCTAATACCGGAAGAAACGTGAAGGGGGTAGAGCTTTCTAGGTGAACGCAAAGTGGGTGGAGACATTAGTTTCTTTGGGGAAAGAATGCTGGCCATTGGCCAGGGATGATATCCAGATTCGAAGACTCATAGGGCACAAGGTGTCGCGTGACGTGCGTCCCTACTTACTCAATCAGTAGGCTTGCTTTATGTCCCTTTTCAATGGTTTGCCAACTAACTGCCAATCGTATTCCCGTGCGATTAATAAAGTGAAAATAACATCATTCCACCGAGCACGGCTCCTAAAAATAGGAAAGCTATTGTATAGCAAGAAAAAAAAAAATTCATGGCCTAGGCCTACATTGGATTGGGCTATCTATTCAACACCATGCATAACATTCTGCTTAAATTGGTTGCCAGAGGGATGGATTAAATGTTCTTGCACTCTATTTCCAAAATGTGTATGAGATATGAAAAAGTTGCTTGCCCAATGAAAGCCAGGCCCATGTTAGGAAATATGGGTATGAATGAGGTGTTATTTCTGTGATCTCCTTAAGTCATTATTATTTCAGTTAAACCAATGCATTGGTTACCTCAGACTAAGTATCTGCTGCATGGGCCTCCTTGGTCCTGCCAGCAAGAGATGCTGAAGTAGTGTSTATCTGAAATATTATTTATTTATTAATTAATTCTCCCATGACCTGAGAGAAACAGTGGTGGGACAGTTTGATTAGTGATTAGAGCATTGTGCTGCTTAGGGTGGGCTGGACCAAAKAAATTTAATGAGTGAGAGTGCATCCATCCATCTGTGGCATACAGTACATCAGCTCATTGTTACAATTGCTGTATGCTTCTTACCATGAACTTGTCCCAGGCTTACTAAATGGACAATAGAGGCATTCATTGGAAGACATTTAGGGGTTTTCTGGTTACTTTATATCTTTACCTCTTGTCAGAGTAGTTTACACAGCTGTGTATGTCAGCTTGCTCTTTAATATTAAGTCTGAGGCAATATTTATGTGAAACATGAACATTAGGTCTATTTATGAGGATTGAGGCAGTGACCCAAGCCAGGGTACATGACTGTACTTTTAAGTGTGCACAGTTCATGGTGATGAGTGTCAGAGGTGGTTTGGCACGCCTTCCAAATGCTGCATGTTATTGTCTTGTCGCATGTGAGTGTAATGGAAACAAGGGGTCTGGTGCCAAAAGGGACAGTCAGCGGAACCTGATCCTGAATAGTGTGTGTGTGTGTCTCGACTCCTTTGGGTGTTTTTGGTGTAGTTGGTCACAAGTCTGTTCCAAGAACCAAAATGCTAGAATATTCATGAAATGATTTGCCAGGAAGAGGAAATGTAATTATGGCAAATTGTGTCCCAGTCTTAAGTTGAAGGTGTCCAATGAGCAGTCAAGTTGTAATTTGTCTGAATAGTTATGATCTCAGCASTGAATCAACTTTGCATGTAAATTATCATCAAATCCCTTCATTGTTTGGTTCCCAATCAAAACAGACTGGTTATCTTTCCATTATTGTTGAGAGCTATATGATAGCCTGCCCCCTGCTTATGGTCCCTTCCCTCTCTGAGTCTACAGCTGACGTGGCACGCTGTCTGAACAGTGCCCTCCAAGTAGGCTGTGGAGCCTTTGCATGTCTGGAGAACTCCACGTGTGACACAGATGGCATGCACGACATCTGCAAGTCCTTTCTGTACAGTGCAGCTAAATTTGACACTCAGGTATGGTAATTCTTTCTCTCTTTTCAAATCTGACACAGTATGTCGCAGTAGATTAAACCTGTTAACTGAAGTTAAGTCATGTTTTTTGATATGACTGTGATATTATATGGTTTTGTGCAGGGCAAAGCCTTTGTGAAAGAGAGCCTCAAGTGCATTGCCAACGGCATCACCTCCAAGGTATTCCTCACCATCCGCCGCTGCTCCACCTTCCAAAGAATGACCTCAGAAGTTCAGGAGGAGTGCTACAGCAAGCTGGATATCTGCACTATCGCCCGCACCAATCCAGATGCTATTGGAGAGGTGGCTCAGCTCCCAAGCCACTTCCCCAACAGGTGAGTTCCTAGCAAACCTGGGTCAAAGGGCTTCCATTTCTGTTTTTTTTACTTTATCTTAGTACAACAAAAGCTATGTATTTGGTACAATAACTCTACTGAAGGAAATACATTTCACTGGGCTCCTAAGACATTTTGATTAAAAAAATATATATTAAAAGCCTTCCATGAGCTAACACTCACTTGACTTTTTTACCCCCTTATTAGCACGGACTTTGCTTTTAGCTACTTTATTGAGGAAAAATGTGCTTACTATGACTGAGATAAGTGTGGTTGCCCCAGCTAGCTATGTTAAGATGAACGCACTAACTGTAAGAGTGTCTTCTAAATGACTGAAATTCTGCACTATGCTCTGCCATTTCCTGGTTGCTAAAATTCTAATAGTTTGCCTAATTTTACTTTAAGTGACATAACAAGCAAGTATATTGTAGATTGTACCATCTAAACCACTGTGAAATATATTTTCCATATCCCCAAATATTGCATATTGAGTTGTTTGAAGCTGGTATACAAAACTGAAAGTAAAAGACAAAGACAAAAACTAAACTTAAAACACGGGAAGCATAGAAATAGTGCACATAGAACTGATTTACCGCTTCTTAGACTTGCTTTCAATGCGAATGACTGATGTATAACACTCATTTCTATGTGAATTTTGTCGGTCGCCCAAAAAGTTACATATTGCAGCTTTAAAATAAAAAATGTAAATAACAGCAACAAAAATACATGAATGCTGCATCCTTTTGCAGGTTTTACGGTAAGCTCCTCCAGAGCCTGATGAACTGTGATGAGGTGACTGTGGACCTACTGAGGGCCAGTATGGTGTCCAGACTTGGCCCAGAGATGACCATTCTCTTCCAGCTTCTGCAGAACAAACCCTGCGCCTCGGTTGCTGCTGCTGCCGTTCCAACTGGAGTGGAGGGCCGAGGGAGCTCACGGTTGTCAATGGGTCCACACATGTATAAGATCCAGCCTGGTCTACGCAACAGAGACTCTGCCAGCCATTTTAGCAAGAAGCGTGCCACTGGTGACAGCTCCTAACTCCCATTCAGATCCAGAAACTACACACACCCCTCAAACATAAACAAGCCAACAGTGGTCTCTTCCCTTGGGTATTTAAGAATCATTCCTCTCCAGACTGGAAAATAACATGCACCTCTAAGAGAATACCCAATGTGTTTCAAGTGTATTTTATATCAGAGTTTGAGTTGTAGTGTGAGATATACTGTACCTAAGTTTGAGAGGATCTCCTCCCCTAAACTATTTCCCAACTCTATCACTCACCAAGTTCATTGAACATGTTTTATTGTATTCTATTGTATCTCCACAACTTGGCCCTGTCCATTCCTGTTCTCTCCCCACACTTGATATGAATTATCTGAGAGCCTAGTGGGATGATGTCCCATTAAATTTTCTGTCTAGGATTTCAAGCACAAACTTGCAGGTATGGTTCATATCTATAGAGCACAAATGTAAAAAAAAAAATTGGTTGCAGAATACAAATGTTTATCCATTAATATAATATCAATTGATATGTCATCAATATCTTCATCAATAGATAATTAAATGTGATTACTATTAGTTAATTACTAGATGTTTCATACAGTAAATGTGAGATATTTCTATATTATGAGACCATTAAAATAGGTAAGCATGTGCTATAGAAATCAGTGTCACATAGTCACTGACAAAAACAGGATTATTTTATTTATTGAGTTATTAGTCTCTGATGGCAACAGCCAGATCTGTGAGAGAGGCATGTCCCTCAGATGAGAGCTATCCTAATAAACTTTGCACAGGAAGTTACCTTAGACCGACCAAATAACTTGAAACCACCCGGAATGCCATGTAGCTCACTCCTATACCAGAGAATATAGCATTGTTTAGATACCATTACATCTCTTCTGTCCTGAAACACTCAGTTCACAGTAAGTGTGTACCAGCAGTGTAACTTATGAGCAGGTGACCGCCTGAGATTGATAGAGGCCACCCCATTAGATGAACAACATTCTCCCTGATGAATATGACATGGAGGGTTTGGATCATACACACTGACTTCCAGTGTTGATAATGACTATTTAAAAGCCTTGTTGGTATAATATTGATATTTATTTTCCTACTATATTATTTAACTTGTTATTTTATGATGTTGCTGTAGTTTTAGTTAGGTTACAGATATCCAATTTTAATGTGCAGTTTGGTCATAGCTTCTATTTCAATGGGGGCTCATGATCAAATACTATAGGATCTGCCACTCTCTACATTGTCCTCTCTGTTGACTGAATAGGACTCATGTTATGACTCTGTGCTGGACATAGGGGAACAAGTTGGTCATTCAAGTCAGGCGATCTTCTTTATGAGTGTTACATGGGACTGTCACTTAAACAACCCATATTGCAAACATTGTCACTTATGTACTGGTGCAAGGGGACTGTTGGGGATTTGTGTGTATTTTCCAAGCACAATTGATTATGTTATGAAGGTAGAGAGAAATTGTGGTCAAGCCATTCATTGTACATTTAACAGCTAAACTTGAAGACTGAACTGAAAAGCATTTGCTGGATTTATTCTTAATATCATGCAAAGTAATGTTTCTCTCAGAAAGGTTACCCTGGTGACATTACTCCATAAGTGCTTCTATAAAGGGAAGTTAATTCAAGAGACTTTTCACACATGCCTGGATGAAGGCGATGTGCACAAGGGGAAAATAAGGTTAGAGAAATCTGGTGGTTTTACAATACCAAATCATTTGAAATGTTAAGAACTCACAAACCTATGCAATAATCTCTCATYTGGAGGATTCACAYTYACACACAAKCWTGCCCTTTGTCACAAACAYWGCCAGCTGATGCTGAATYWATGTGGCAGCAGCTTATTTGCTCCCATACTTATAGTGAAGTAGCAGGCAATGCAATGTGCCCCTAGACTCCCCCTTTCTGTTTCTGTGTTTGTTGCTGTGGTTTATGTTGTATTGTTTTTTGTTTAGTATTTTTCTTGGGATATAATATCTTGCTTTTAGTAGCAATATAGTGTATATTAAAAAGAAAAAGTAAGGAAAAAAAATCACTCAAATGTTAAGACTGTATTAGCAATGTAGTGTATCTTACTACTTATGTTACATATGCACTTTGCATCTCTTATGACCACTATAAAAGGGGCATTGAAACATTCATCACTTGCGATGGGTTGGGACTACTTCCTTCCTATACTGTTAATACATGTATTTCTGTGTCTGTAATAGCTGGACAAAATCCAAAACATTTGCTGCTAAACAATAGCTTGCTCCCATGTATGATGGGTTATCATTTTACATTTACTTGGATATCTATGGTGAAAACCCATTCACAGACCCTGGCATCAATCTGTATACTTGCATTTTACCATTTACATTCAGTTTGGTACTTCTTCTGGAATTTGTAAATTTATTTGAATGTTGCTTGCAGTGAACATATTTGCCAATAGTATTCTGTTTATTTCCTCTCCCTTGAGACTATGCTTATATATCCAAAATCTGGGTAACTTTAGAGAATGTATCTTATATTGAATGTTTGTTCTGATGAGGATGTGCCCAAACCTAGATGGTTCATTGACATATTTTATAATGTGTGTTTAGTTAAAAGGTGCATAGTGTATGAAAATCTGAAATAGGCAAATTTGAGAATTAAATTAACAGACTTACAAGTCATATTTTGTTCTTTCGGCTATTTGTTGCAAGACAAGAATAGGGTGCATTTGGGTGGTAGGCCTACTGGATTATTAGCTAAATCTATCCTTAGGGAAATCAGTGAAATTGGCAGCAGTGTTTTCTGTTGATACACCATATGTTTATGGCAGGCTGGGGACTGGGCTCCCTGAACTCTGGAACTCCATGGTACTCTTTCCCCTCAAAACTTGAAATAAATTTGCCAGAATTAAAACTACTTGGGTGATCAGTAAGAGTGAAATCTTAATCGTAGTGACAGTTACTTTACTTTCAAATTCATAGATGAAAGTTATCAGTAAGCCATTTGAGGAGATTACTTGCTGAAGTTCCTAATACAGTAGCTATGTTAAGCATGATTMWTCCTTGTGAATCACTTGCACTTTAATACATACCCATCTACATATATACCCATTATGTATACATGGATGTATGGCTTTTTTCTCTGTGCTAAGAATTATGAAAGATACAAATGCATCAACTGTGTGTCTTTGCTGATTAGAAATAAACTATTATCATATCTGGCATATGGTATCAAATGTGTTGACTGCTTTCATTTGTCTAACATGTAAAATTGGTACTGTTAACACATACCGTACATCTAAACTTCAAATCTGAAAACAAAGTGCAAGTATTAGCAATTATGAATATCTATAATGAGTTGTACCCATGAAGTAGAAAACAAGGACTAACAGAGGACATCCTTATGAAAATGTACTTTCTTAAACTTGAGCACAAACGAGCTGAAACTGCAAAGTGCCTGTATCATTGGAGTGCCCCAGGAAAAGAGAGCGGTACACGAGTGGCTGCATGGCCGCTATCTCAGTCAGAGGCAAATATAATTTCATGCCAATTTGGAAGAGTCCTGTAGGGCTTTCTCATCAGCAGCACTCCAGTCCCAGGGATAGGTGATGCAGCTGCTCTGCATAGAGTGATTCTAACATGTTCTGCTTTTAAAGAGACACTCACATGCAAGTCATCATCCCATTATCTTACACAGTGCAAGGCACTAGCCCCTTTTATTATTAGTATATATGTGTAATATCCTTAAAATAATCCCAGTGCAAGGCAGGACCACTCCCTGGAAGAAAAATGTACTTCTCCATTAGTCCTCTATGATTACAATGGTATGTGTTTGCTAGGAGACAAACAGGAGCAGTTAATTGTTGGGTTTGAATCTGGTCACAAGGGGGCATTCTCTTCACTGGAGAAAAATATATAGTGGACATAAAGCACATGCGCTTTGTGAGATGAGTGGGAATACTTGCTTCATAAAGCCAGGGATCATGTTCAGAAGTGCACGTCTTCTGCACCATGCTTTTACACATAAACAGCAAAAAAAGAAACTTCCCTTTTTCAGGACCCTGTCTTTCAAAGATAATTCATAAAAATCCAAATAACTTCACAGATCTTCATTGTAAAGGGTTTGAACACTGTTTCCCATGCTTGTTCAATGAACCATAAACAWTTAATGAACATGCACCTGTGGAACGGTCGTTAAGACACTAACAGCTGACAGACGGTAGGCAATTAAGGTCACAGTTATGAAAACTTAGGACACTAAAGAGGGCTTTCTACTGACTCTGAAAAACACCAAAAGAAAGATGCCCAGGGTCCCTGCCTATCTGCGTGACATGCCTTAGGCGTGCTGCAAGGAGGCATGAGGACTGCAGATGTGGCCAGGGCAATAAATTGCAATGTCCGTACTGTGAGGCGCCTAAGACAGCACTACAGGGAGACAGGACGGACAGCTGACCGTCTCGCAGTGGAAGACCACTTGTAACAACACCTGCACAGGATCGGTACATCCGAACATCACACCTGTGGGACAGGTACAGGATGGACAACAACTGCCGAATTAGAACCAGGAACGCACAATCCTCCGACAGTGCTCAGACTGTCCGCAATAGGCTGAGAGAGGCTGGACTGAGGGCTTGTAGGCCTGTTGTAAGGCAGGTCCTCACCAGACATCACCGGCAACAACGACGCCTATGGGCACAAACCCACCGTCGTTGAGCCAGACAGGACTGGAAAAAAGTGCCCTTCACTGACGAGTCGCGGTTTTGTCTCACCAGGGGTGATGGTCGGATTCGGTTTTATGTTCAAAGTATTAGCGTTACACCGATCTGTACTCTGGAGCGGGATTGATTTGTAGGTGTGGGTCCATCATGGTCTTTGGGCGGTGTGTCATAGCATCATCGGACTGAGCTTGTTGTCATTGCAGGCAATCTCAAGCTGTGCGTTACAGGGAAGACATCTCCTCCCTCATGTGGTACCCTTTCCTGCAGGCTCATCCTGACATGACCCTCCAGCATGACAATGCCACCAGCCATACTGCTGCGTTCTGTGCGTGATTTCTGCAAGACAGGAATGTCAGTGTTCTGCCATGGCCAGCGAAGAGCCCGGATCTAATCCTATTGAGCACGTCTGGGACCTGTTGGATCGGCGGGTGAGGGCTAGGCATTCCCCCCAGAAATGTCCTGGAACTTGAAGGTGCTTTTGTTGGAAGAGTGTGGTAAATCTCACAGCAAGAACTGGCAAATTCTGGTGCAGTCCATGAGGAGGAGATGCACTGCAGTACTTAATGCAGCTAGTGCCAACCAGATACTGACTGTTACTTTTGATTTTGACCCTCCCCCCCCCTTTGTTCAGGGACACATTATTCCATTTCTGTTAGTCACATGTCTGTGGAACTTGTTCAGTTTATGTCTCAGTTGATGAATCTTATGTTCATACAAATATTTACACATCATTAGGCTGGCCACTATACGTCCAAAATACCTGTACACTGTCTGTCAACAATGTGATTAGACCATTGAACAATGCTCTATTATGAAAGCGGTAAGAAATCATACTTCTCACTATGCATTATATATTCATTATGTCTTTCTCTTTCCCATAAAACTTGTGACATATTCATTGGCAGCGTGACAAATCAGATGTGCAGTGAAATGTGGTGTGACTGAGGAGAGCAGTGGAGAATTAAATCCAACAGGCAATCTCTCCACAATCCCTTCATTTGACTGGGGAAATACCCAGGGACGAGAAAGAGAATGCGATTGAATTGAACTAAAGATAGATGCACAGAAAGCGGATGTAGGAAAGTGTGCTATAATTGAGTGGTCATATATGCCTTACACCAAACTTCGGTCCCAATTAATTTATCCATGGCTAGCTATACATTGCCTAGTGAAAGTCTACACACCCCTTTCACAATCTAGAAAGGGATTATAATTAGATTTTTTCCTACAGATATACATAACCTGCTCCATATTTTCAAAGTAAAATAAATATAGAAAATGTTCTAAATTWATAAAAAACTAAAAAAGAAGATGTCTTGATTGCATGTCTTCACACCCCAGAGTTAATACTTGGTGGAAGCACCTTTGGCAGCAATTACAGCTGTAATTCATTTTGAATAGGATTCTACCAACTCTGCACAACTCTTAGGGGAATATAATTGCTCAAACTCAGTTTATTTGGTTCGGAATCATTAATGGACAGCAATATTCAAATCTTGTCTCTGATTTTCAATCCATTTTAATGTCAGGACTGAGACTGAACCCCTCAGGAACACTCAATTCCTCTTGGAAAAACATTGATGTTTTTTAAAATTATTTGTGTAATTGTCCCGCCAAAATATTAAACTCTATTCTAGGGTCATGTATTCAGAAGACTGAGGCAGGATTTCCTCTAGCTTTTTGCTCTTTTCATATTCTTTTGCTCCTGACAAACTCCCCAGCCCCTGTTGGTGACAAACATACGACAGGATGCTGCCACCACAATACTTGAAAATGCTAAGGGATCAACAACATTGCTATCACGCTCGTCATAAGGAGTGGACCAAAATGCAGCGTGGTATGTTTCCATCCTTTAATTAGGAAGAGAAAACTCAAAGAACAAAACAATAAAGTGAACAGACAAAACGTGAAGCTGTAATAATGCTCACAGGCAACTAACTATACATAGTCAAGATCCCACAAATCACAATGGGGAAATGGCTACCTAAATATGATCCCCAATCAGAGACAACYATAAACAGCTGCCTCTGATTGGGAACCATACCAGGTCAACATAGACATATAATTCCCCTATATAACCCACCCTTAATCACACCCCGACCTAACCAACATAGAGAATAAATAGCTCTCTATGGTCAGGGCATGACAGTACCCCCCCCCAAAGGTGCGGAACTCCGACCACAAAACCTGACTCAATAGGGGAGGGTCCGGGTGGGCATCTACCCTCGGGGGCAGCTCCGGTGCGAGGCGAAGTACCCACTCCGCTCGTGGATACGTCATTGAAGGCTCCGGACCGTGGATCGTCGCCGGAGGCTCCGGACCGTGGATCGTCACCGGAGGAACCGGACCGTAGATCATCGCCGGAGGAACCGGACCGTGGATCGTCGCCGGGGACTCCGGAATTTTGTTCGTCGCCGGGGACTCCGGACCGGGAACCGTCGCCGGAAGCTTGGTGCGTGGGGCCGGTACTGGTGGTACCGGGCTGGTGACATGCACCTCAGGACGAGCGCGAGCAGCAGGCACAGGACGCACTGGACTGTGGAGGCGCACTGGAGGCCTGATGCGTGGGACCGGTACAGGGGGCACCGGGCTGATGACACGCACCTCAGGGTGAGTGCGGGGAGGAGGCACAGGACGTACTGGACTGTGGAGGCGCACAGGAGGCCTGATGCGTGGGACCGGTACAGGTGGCACCGGGCTGATGACATGCACCTCAGGGCGAGTGCGGGGAGGAGGCACAGGATGTACTGGACTGTGGAGGCGCACTGGAGGCCTGGAGCGTAGAACTGGCACAACCCGTCCTGGCTGGATGCTCACTTTAGCCCGGCAAGTGCGGGGCGCTGACACAGGACGCAGTGGGCTGTGAAGGCGCACTGGAAACACAGTGCGTAGATCCGGCGCAGGATATCCTGGTCCGAGGAGGCGTACTGGAGACCAGGAGCGCTGAGCCGGCACAACCCGTCCTTGCTGGATGCTCACTTTCGCATGGCAAGTGCAAGGAGCTGGCACAGAACGCACCGGGCTGTGGATGCGCACTGAGACACATTGCGTATCTCCGCAAAACATGGTGCCTGACTGGTCCCACGCTCCTCACGGCAACTGTCTTGCTCCAGACACCAAACCATCCACTCTACCTCATCACTCCCCTCAACTGTCTCACAATACTCCTCGCTCAGTCTATCCCAATATTCTCTTCACTCTCAGACTCGCCCTTTGGCGTCGCCGACCAACCCGTGTGCCACCCCCAAAAAATGTTTGGGGGCTGCTCTCGGCCTTCCGCCGTGCTGTGAACTTCGGAGTCGCCGTTGATCCTCCTTTCTCTCCCGGGCCCAGGATGTCTGCTCCTCCTGGCCACGCTGCTTGGTCCTTTGGTGGTGGGATCTTCTGTTACGCTTGTCATAAGGAGTGGACCAAAATGCAGCGTGGTATGTTTCAGTCTTTTTTAGTAGGACGAGAAACTCAAAAGAACAAACAATAAATCTAACAAAACAAAACGTGAAGCTACAATAATGCTCACAGGCAACTATACATAGTCAAGATCCAACAAATCAACAATGGGGAAATGGCTACCTAAATATGATCCCCAATCAGAGACAACGATAAACAGCTGCCTCTGATTGGGAACCATACCAGGCCAACATAGACATATAACTCCCCTAGATAACCCACCCTTAATCACACCCCGACCTAACCAACATAGAGAATAAACAGCTCTCTATGGTCAGGGCGTGACAATTTAATTCACTCCACATTACTGGCCTGTATGACAAAGTGAAAAGAAATAAGGCTGTGTTAAAAAAATATGTTTCAAATCATCCATTATTTTWGCAAAAAGGCCATTAAATAATACTGCAAGGCAATATTGGGCTTGCAAACTATTACAGACTACAAAGGGAAGCACAACCGAGAGCTGCCCAGTGACACGAGCCTGCCAGACGAGCTGAATAACTTCTATGCTCGCTTCGAGGCAAGTAACACTGAAACAWGCATGAGAGCATCAGCTGGTCCGGATGACTGTGTGATCACGCTCTCCGCAGTCGATGTGAGTAAGACCTTTAAACAGGTCAACATTCACAAGGCCGCTGGGCCAGACGGATTACCAGGACATTAACTCCAAGCTGACCAACTGGCAAGTGTCTTCACTGACATTTTCAACCTCTCCCTGACTGGATCTGTAATACCAACATGTTTCAAGAAGATCACCATTGTCCATGTGCCTAAGAACATTAAGGTAACCTGCCTAAATGACTACCGACTCGTAGCACTCACATCTGTAGCCATGAAATGCTTTGAAAGGCTGGTCATGGGCCACATCAACACCATTATCCTAGAAACCCTAGACCCATTCCAATTAGCATACCGCACCAACAGATCCACAGATGATGCAATCGCTATTGCACTCCACACTGCCCTTTCCCACCTGGACAAATGGAACACCTATGTGAGAATGCTATTCATTGACTACAGCTCAGCACCATAGTGCCCTCAAAGCTCATCACTAAGCTAAGGACCCTGGGACTAAACACCTCCCTCTGCAACTGGATCCTAGACTTCCTGACGGGCCGCCCCTAGGTGGTAAGGGTAGGTAACAACACATCCGCCACGCTGATCCTCAACACGGGGGGACCCTCAAGGGTGTGTGCTCAGTCCCCTCCTGTAGTCCCTGTTCCCTCATGACTGCATGGCCAGGCACAACTCCAACACCATCATTAAGTTTGCTGATGACGCAACAGTGGAAGGCCTGATCACCGACAATGATGAGACAGCCTATAGGGAGGAGGTCAGAGACCTGACCATAGGTTGCAAGGACAACAACCTCTCCCTCAATGTAATCATGACAAATGAGATGGTTGTGGACTACAGGAAAAGGAGGACCAAGCACTCCCCCATTCTCATCGACAGGGTTGTAGCAGAGCAGGTTCAGAGCTTCAAGTTCCTTGGAGTCCACATCACCAACACACTGACATAGTCCAAGCACATCAAGACAGTCATGAAGAGGGCACGACAAAACCTGTTCCCCCTCAGGACACTGAAAATAATTGGCATGGGTCCTCAGATCCTCAAAAGGTTTTACAACTGCACCATCGAGAGCATCCCGATGGGTTGCATCACTGCCTGGTATGGCAAATGCTCGGCCTCCAACCGCAAGGCACTACGTAATGCGTAGTACATCACCGGGGCCAAGCTTCCTGCCATCCAGGACCTCTATACCAGGCGGTGTCAGAAGAATGCCCTAAAAATTGTCAAAGACTCCAGCCACCCTAGTCATATACAGTTCTCTCTGCTAACGTACGGCATGCGGTACCAGAGCGCCAAGTCTATGTCCAAGAGGCTTCTAAACAGCTTCTACCCCCAAGCCATAAGACTCCTGAATAGCTAATCAAATGGCTACCCAGGCCCCAAAAAAATTTATAATAAGATGGGCAAAAGAACACRGACACTGGACAGAGGAACTCTGCCTAGAAGGTCAGCATCCTGGAGTCGCCTCTTCACTGTTGATGTTGAGACTGGTGTTTTGCGGGTACTATTGAATGAAGCTTCCAGTTGAGGACTTGTCTGTTTCTCAAACTAGACACGCTAATGTACTTGTCCTCTTGCTCAGTTGTGCACTGGGGCCTCCCACTCCTCTTTCTATTCTGGTTAGGGCCAGTTTGCGCTGTTCTGTGAAGGGAGTAGTACACAGCATTGTACGAGATCTTCAGTTGCTAGGCAATTTCCCGCATGGAATAGCCTTAATTTCTCAGAACAAGAATAGACTGACGAGTTTCGGAAGAAAGTTCTTTGTTTCTGGCCATTTTGAGCCTGTAAACGAACCCACAAATGACGATGCTCCAGATACTCAACTAGTCTAAAGAAGGACAGTTTTGTTGTTTCTTTAAATCAGGACAACAGTTTTCAGCTGTGCTAACATAATTGCAAAAGGATTTTCTAATGATCAATTAGCCTTTTAAGAGGATAAACTTGAATTAGCTAACACAACGTGCCATTGGAACACAGGAGTGATGGTTGCTGATAATGGTCCTCTGTACGCCTATGTAGATATTCCATAAAATATCTGCCGTTTCCAGCTACAATAGTCATTTACAACATTAACAATGTCTACACTGTATTTCTGACCAATTTGATGTTATTTTAATGGACAAAAAATTWGCTTTTCTTTCAAAAACAAGGACATTTCTAAGTGACCCCAAACTTTTGACCGGTAGTGTATGTTGCCCTGAGAGTTGTGTAGAGTTGGTATAATCTTATTCAAAATGACTTACAGCTGTAATTGCTGCCACAGGTGTTTCCACCAAGTATTAACCCTGGGGTGTGAAGATATATGCAATCAATTACATCTTTGTTTTTTTATTATATTAATTTAGGAAATGTTCAGTACATTTTTTTTTGAAAATGTGAATCAGTTTGTACAGATCTGTAGGAAAATCTAATTTGATCCTTTTTACATGTAATTTTAAGGCAGCAAATATGTGACAACTGTGCAAGGGGTGTGTAAACTTTCACCAGGCACTGTATAGAAAGGGTTTGAATGAATGGGGCCCTTGGCCTCACTCTCACAGATATGAGAATGATTATGTAATTAATGGGTACACATTCAGTTTCACTCCAAACATTGAACAAGTATAATTTCACTGTCCTCATGATCTGCACAATATAATACTTCTTATTACAACACATATTACACATCATAATCCATATAACAATTTCACCCATACCTTTCAGTTTGAAAATCAACTCAAGCTTTTAATATCATATCCAAAAAATAGTATTTTGTACCCTCTCTGTACCACACCAGTAGGCTCTCGAATATTCTGGGTTTCAGTGAAACAATACATATCTCTAACCTTGGCTAGTGGAGATGGAGTGAACTAACACTGTTACCATGGATCCATCTACATTACTACCAGCTTTACCAAGGTTTTATTCAGACATGGCCCTTATCAAAACCTAGCTGGCTCAGTAACTACAAGATCAGTTGATTTCAGTTGGGAAAGCACATCGTTATGTCTTTTACATCCACACAAGGATGAACCTGCCAGATGTCTGGCCCCTACCACCAGACGGGGGTGTTTTCCAAGCCTTGATTGAGACGTTGTACCAGAGTAGGCCTACTATCAGAGGAATAACGTAAACCGGGCCACTAGTGGATTCATGTTATGGAAAATCAAAATGTTTTATGCTCTTTTAGTATTTTTTTTAGGATCCATTGTTAGTACTATGTAACTGCCTCACACTTTAATAATGAAACGTGAAGTGCTGAAGATCTTTTTTATGTATATCTGTCTAAATCCTTATTCTGGCAAGTATTTCCTGTRTGGACTAAATCAGTCCCCTCCAGACTACGTCAATAAAGGTCTGTATCAAAACTGAAGTCAAATACTTCCAAATACTTGAGGTGTGCTTGATTAAGCTTGCTGGATACAAAATGAAGCATCAAACCATATTGTTGTCCCAAATGTGCAAACTGGTCCCACCCTGCACATTGGTCAAGCTAAATCAAGCAAACTATTAAAGTATTTGACATATGCACAGGTCTGCTGTACTCTCAAGAGAATTTGGAGACACAGTTTTATGCCAGTCTTGCAGAGACATCTAGTGGTTGCAAAATTAATAATGAATTCAACTAGGATATTGTGTGGTAATGGCTACTTTCTGTTATACTTCAAATAAAAGTGTAACAGAAGTTACCTGGTAACCAAATGGTGTCTTTTGGTGCTTGATAAGTTATTGGGTTATTACTGTGTAATTACCATTTCACCATGTAAATTCCCAATAACTACCTGGAAATGTATCTATCATAAAATTGTGTTTCATAAAGTTAGTTTGGAGGTTAATCAAATGAACACGACATCAATCTCCAAGGAAGTGTCATTGAGCAAAACTGAGAAGATACAGTTTTGGAGCACAGAGAAGCATGGCCATATAAATTGCACCCATTTAAGCTTCTATGTGCAGACAAGCTACAGACATAAATCTCCATAAGGGCTGGCTGCCTGTGTAGGGAGCCAGTAACAGATGCAGCTCAGGTGCAGAGTGCGTGGTGTATACAGTACACTGAGTGTAGGAGTTACCCTACAAGGGAAGGAGACCCAGGGTGAGTGACAGAACTTAGAGGTTTGGGCCAGGCCTGTTGAGACCTCTGCCTAGCAGCAATGGAGAAGAGTGGCAGTTTCCTTGACAATGAGCAGATGCCTCTGTCCTCTATCCCCTCCCCCATCCCCCAATGCTACAACAAGGTTCCCCCCAAGCAAGTTTGTGGAAATGTGAAATGAATGTAGGAGAATATAACATAAAAGATCATACAAACCAAAAAACATGTATTTTCAACAACAAAAATTGTTCTATCATCTTTGAAATGCAAGAGAAAGTCCATACAGAGACAGCAGGGGTTCAAACTGTAGAACCCAGTTCCTACATTTGAATATAAAAATGGATTTTATCACACAAAACTATGCTACATTTTATCCCGGGGGCCGTCAGGATGACAAATCAGAGCAAGATTACTGAATGTAACTACATTATTTACCTTCAGAGGTGAATGTATCAAACCTGTTGCCGTGATAAAAGTTTTGTTGTTGTGCACTCTCCTCAAACAATAATATAGTATTTTTTCACTGTAATAGCTACTGTAAATTGGACAGTGCAGATAGATTAATAAGAATGTAAGCTTTCTGCCCATATAAGACATGTCTATGTCCTGGAAAGTTTGCTGTTACTTACAACGTCATTCTAGTCACATTAGCAACAACCGTCCTGGTATAGGGACACCGATCCTGTAGATCCTTAATTAATGTAACAACAGTTAGCCACAAGAATACATGGATATTGCTCCATCTGGTAAATGACGAAGAAATAATTGCTACACAACAATCACACCACCTCAGAGCCGAGGTCCAGCCAGCACACCGATCAGCCATCAGCCTGGGAATCACACCCTGTCAGAGTCAACATCAGAATCCCTACTATATGGGTTTACAGTGTGAAGAAAGCTTTGCCAATTTCCCACTTTAATGGATGAAGCTCTTTGGTGACAAATTGATCATGAGAGAGGGGGTTCTGCTTAAGTCAATGGAAGAACAACCTAGCTCTCCTTTCAGCTCCCTGTTTTAGAGTATGATTAATTTGAGTATTTTGTGGTAAACGTAACTGTCTTCTTAGATTGTTTTGATCATGCAGACTGGGATATGTTCCGGGTAGCCTCTAAGAATAACATCGACGAATACACAGATACGGTGACTGAGTTTATCAGGAAGTGTAAAGGAGATGTTGTACCCACTGTGACTGTTAAAACCTACTCTAACCAGAAACCGTGGATAGATGGCAGAATTTGCGCAAAACTGAAAGTGAGAACCATCGCATTTAACCATGGCAAGGTGACTGGGAATATGGCCGAATACAAACAGTGTAGTTATTCCCTCCGTAAGGCAATCAAACAGTTAAAGGTCAGTATAGAGACAAAGTGGAGTCGCAATTCAACGGCTCAGACACGAGATGTATGTGACAGGGTCAACAAGGACTGCGGGCTCTCCTTCTCCGGGGCCGACGTGAGTCCTCAGAGCATGCGCAGACCAGCTGGCTGGACAATTTACAAACATATTCTCTCCCTATCCCAGTCTGCTGTCCACACTAGCTTCAATATGTCCACCATTGTTCCTGTGCCCAAGAAAACAAAGATAACTGAACTAAATTACAATCGCCCCGTAGCACTCACTTCTGTRATCATGGAGTGCTTTGAGAGGCTAGTTAAGGATCATATCACCTCTACCTTACCTGACACCCTAGACCCATTTTAATTTGCTTACCTCCCCAATAGATCCACAGACGATGCAATGCACACTGCCCTATCCCATCTGGACTGCACACTGCCCTATCGCACTGCACACTGCCCTATCCCATCTAGACAAGAGGAATACCTATGTAAGAATGCTGTTCATTGACTACAGCTCAGCATTCAACACCATAGTACCCTCCAAGCTCATCATCAACACTGGGGCCCCACAAGGGTGCGTGCTCAGCCCCCTCCTGTACTTCCTGTTCACCCATGACTGCGTGGCCATGCACGCCTCCAACTCATCATCAAGTTTGCAGATGACACAACAGTAGTAGTCCTGATTACCAACAATGACGAGACAGCCGTCAGGGAGGAGGTGAGGGCCCTGGGTGTGTGGTGCCAGGAAAATAACCTCTCACTCAATGTCAACAAAACAAAGGAGCTGATCATGGACTTCAGGAAACAGTAGAGGGAGCTCCTCCCTATCAACATAGACAGGACCGCAGTGGAGAAGGTAGAAGACTTCAAATTCCTCGGCGTACACATCACTGACAAACTGAAATGATCCATCCACACAAAGTCTGGTGAAGAAGGTGCAACAGCGCCTCTTCATCCTCAGGAGGCTGAAGAAACTTGTCTTGACACCTAAAACCCTCACAAACCTTTACAGATGCACCAATGAGAGCATCCTGTCGGGCTGTATCCTTGCCTGGTACAGCAACTGCACAGCCCGCAACCGCAGGGCTCTCCAGAGGGTGATGCGGTCTGCCCAACAAACCACAGCGGGAAAACTACCTGCCCTCCAGGACACCTACAGCACCCGATGTCACAGGGAGGCCAAGAAGATCATCAAAGACAACAACCACCCGAGCCACTGCCTATCATCCAGAAGGCGAGGTCAGTACAGGTGCATCAAAACTGGGACCGAGAGACTGAAAAACAGCTTCGATCTCAAGGCCATCAGACTGTTAAATAGCAATCACTAGCCCATTAGAGGCTGCTGTCCTATATACACAGTCTTGAAATCATTGGCCACTTTAATAATGTTTAAATATTTTGCATTACCCATCTCATATGTATATACTGTATTCTATTATACTGTACTTTATCTTAGTCTATGCCGCGCTGACATTGCTCGTCCAAATATTTATATATTCTTATTTCCATTCCTTTACTTATATTTGTGTCTATTGCGTGTATTGTTGTGAAATTGTTAGATATTACTTGTTAGATATTACGGCACGGTTGGAGCTAGAAACATAGCATTTCGCTACACCCGCAATAACATCTGCTAAACACGTGTATGTGACCAATCAAATTTGATTTGATTTGAATATATTCAACGTATAGGCTACAATGTGGGAAACTCATGCTTGGTAATAAATACATGTATATACGACTTGGATCCTTGGCACAAAGTTATATTATATTCTACTCAATCCATAGGTTTTATTGATGCCATTCAGTGTCTTGAAGTCAATACAACCAGCTATGATATTCTGAGGTTCATAGCTAGGTTCATTGCTAGCTAGCTAATATTGACATGTAACAGTCATTTTTTGCAATATCTTTGGGATGAATGATTAACAGGTGTAAGTAATTAAAACCACTGTTCTAAACTAATATTTATACCAAACGTTTTAAACGGTCCATACACATATTGGCTACATAGTTAGCTACACATTCCTAGGCATACAAGGACTTGTATCCTGCACTACACAATAAGCAAGAGTTAGCTAGCTACGTTACTTCAGCAAATATCAGCAAGGCAGGCTTACAAAATTGTACATTCAATTTTGCAGTAAATGCTTTATCTGGCTAGATTCTTTACATCCACTGTTTCACAAGACGACAGCCTGGTTTGATGGTTTTCTCAGGAGTCCCTAAAACATTAAACAACACGAATTACAATGTCATACTCATGTCAAAACGCCCATAGGGCTAGCTAGCTAGATTGCTAATGTTAGCTAGTCAGCTAGCTTGCTGAATAGCAATTTTTGTAAATTAACTATGACAAAAAAATTGCATAATCGTTTGTCTCTCCATTAACTAACATATTCATCTCAACTGTATAAATTGCATAATTACTTACATTTGCTTCAATCCTAGTATATTTGTCAGCCATCTTTGCTGAAGAAAGTCTCCAGTGTTGGGTAGCAGAGCGTCAGATTAATCATGGGGACCACTCAATATGATTGGTTATCGACGAGTTGCTTGTTATTTGAAAAAGAATTGCTCCCCGTCCACTATGCTCCTCACCGCTTCCTTCCATTGAAAATGAATGGGAAGCGGTGCTTCACCGCGAGGTGCCACCCACTAGTGTACATGGGCCGTCTGCCATTAGTCAGCTGATGAGCCAGGTCTCGCTCTTGATAAAGTGCCAACCTTATTCTCCTCAAATTGAGCTTCAGACACACACATCTTATCTGATCTTCTCAAGAGGTCTTGTTCTCCACTCTGTCTGCTGCTAAATTCTGCTCTGAGCAACTCTTTCCCTTATCCCAGCTCTGATGCACCTCAGCTCACCACTATCTCTGCCCCACAGGGCTCAGGCAAGCAGCCACACAGGGAGTCCACATTCACAGGTTGGCTACCAAATAAACACTCTAACTGAATGATTCAATTGATGACAGATTACGGACAAATCGATCTATTATATTATATATTGTATGTGGGCCTTATATTTCATTATAAATAAATGTATATTTTAATTACAGATGGACCTTTTAAAAAACGTAATTATATTTCAAAACAATAAGAAATGCCAACCAATACTTTTCCGTCTTATAAAAATATAATTATAGAGATGTAATTGCATTGGTATTTTAGGTACGCATAATATAAATATAAATACTTAACATACAATGCAATAGGCTATAGCTTTATCATGAAATATGTTTATAATACTTCAAGTCTAGAAGTGAATGGGCAAATTTGGTGCATTCACTAATAGTTATCTAAACTGCAATTCAGTTAGCACAAGTGGTGCTAGTATCTCCCTCCTATCGATGGCTGACAAGGTTAGATTGGAATCTGTTTTCCTATTTGATTAAAAGTTAAGAGGAAAAAAGCCACAGTGTCTACGAGTTTGTTTACCTTTATCCAAGGTCCATGACAGGACAGGCTCCTCGGCCTTGTCGCGTCTGTCATTGTTCAGCGGCTTTGTCGGCAGAACAATAATAGAATTAAGGTTGTGGAAAAATTGAAATAGCTGAGCTCATGCCAGGTCATATGTCAGGCAATATGTCAATATAGTATATCTTCAACAATGGTGTAATATATAAAACAATTTGAAAAACAGGAAAAAGCTATTTTACAACCAGTGAGGAAAAGTGTGTGTTTGCATGGGGTTCCGGATAGAGAAAACAAATTCTAATTTGTTTAGGGGTAAAAGTAGACCTACAGGATATGACCCCCCTCCAAACAAGACCAAGTCTGTCAGAGCAATATGATCAATTTAGCGAAATATAAGCTAAACAAAACTAATTAGGTAAACAATAAATGTATTACAGTAGACCAATACACATAGGCCTAGTTAGAATAAAACAATGTTTAAAGTACAGTAGGCTATAGGCATACACTTCGATTTGCCTGTAGGCCTTTGTTGATTTGTTCCCACAATTAACTTTTTTTTTTTTTTTAAACCTTTATTTAGCTAGGCAGGTCAGTTAAGAACAAATTCTCATTTACAATAACGGCCTACCCCTGCCAAACCCGGACGACGCTGGGCCAATTGTGCACCGCCTTATGGGACTCCCAACCACAGCCGGATGTGATGCAGCCTGGATTCGAATCAGGTACTGCAGTGACGCATCTTGCACTGAGATGCGATGACTTAGACCACTGTGCCTTGCCATTGCATAGCCCAACTTAAACGTATTCACATATCCAAGTAAACAAACAAAAACATGATGAGAGTCCGGTGGTTGTTTTGAAATAGTTTCTCACCACGCTCTTATACCCGGTAAAGTTGCCTGAAAGTGTACTTGTTGGAAAGGTCCCTCTATATTTCCCATGAGGTTCATGTCAACTACATGGTTGTTTGACATTTGCGTGGCACTTGGAATGGATTGCATACTCGGATAATTGCAATATGAGTTATAACCATATCCATATAGAGGGTTGAAAGAGCCAATTGTCACATTGTATAACGCTGAATGAGATCCTCCCATGCACGGTTTGCCACCCCGAACCAACACAGGGACTGCCACTTGTGGTGGAGGCAGCAGTGGCGATTTTAGCATGTAAATCTTGGTGGGGCAAAATCAAAATAAATACAAAATGATACAAAAAAATKATAATAATTATGCATGCCAGCAAAGCCACTACACAACACAACACTAAACAATACATTAATTGCACTATAACGGTGACAAACGGTGCCCACAAACTGTTAGGGCCTACATAAAGCTGTCCCAACAGCAGAGTCCCAACAGCAGTCCCAACACCTTACCACTGCTACACCTGGCTATCAGCGAAGCCTTGTCATTCAGCCTCATTTACTGCCTTTTTWWAAAAAAACATAGTAATATGGCTGACTTGTTTAAAAAAAATATGGTGTCTACTGACAATTGAGATGTACCAACTATGGCATAAGGGAAAGACGAGCGGATAAGAGGCAATCCGTAATTTCGAGTAAGACATTAATGAGCGAGCCTGGATGGACGTTGTCAACGTAACTATTTGTTCAGCACTTTTGAAATGTACAGCGACAGAATTCAGAGCATGGGCTGTTCTTACAGTATTCACCCTGTACACCAAGTCAGAACCGTAGGATAAATAACGGGGCCATATAAGCAGACAATTAAAGCTCTTATATTCAATGATTACATTTCTCTAAAACAGGCTATAGGCTACATGTGCACGTACACAACCAAGTCAGAACAGTAGGCAAAAGAGGGGGAAAGGAACTAAATTATTAGCTTGAGGCACATGGGCTACTAACAGCTTACTACACAACATACACTTAGAATGACTTTCTTAGCTACAGTATACATATCTCCCTGGCATATGCCATCATTTATGCAGCAGCATACATTACATTTTTGGACTCACCTTGTGCTGTGCTCACTTCCTTCCAAACCACTCATTGTTGAATTTGCTTTTCCTAACTTGTTGTATAATGTCGTCCAATGGCTGATGAATGTAGTCCAATGGCCGATGAGCACCGATACGTTTTACCTATAATTTCTCTTCATTATTTCTCTTCAAATTAATTTTTTTACATTTTATTTCACCTTTATTTAACCAGGTAGGCTAGTTGAGAACAAGTTCTCATTTACAACTGCAACCTGGCCAAGATAAAGCATAGCAGTGCGACAAAAACAACACAGAGTTACACATAAACAAAAGTACAGTCAATAACACAAAATAAAAGAAAAATAGAATCTATGTACAGTGTGTGCAAATGTAGAAGAGTAGTGATGTAGGCAATAAATAGGCCATAGAGGTGAAAATAATTACAACTTAGCATTAATACTGGAGTGATATATGTGCAGATGATGATGTTGGCAGAGATACTGGTGTGCAAAAGAGCAAAGGGTAAGTAATAATATGGGGATGAGGTAGTCGGGTGTGCTATTTACAGATTGGCTGTGTACAGGTACAGTGATCGATAAGCTGCTCTGACAGCTGATGCTTAAAGTTAAAGAGGGAGATAAAAGACTCCAGCTTCAGAGATTTTTGCAATTCGTTCCAGTCATTGGCATCAGAGAACTGGAAGGAAAGGCGGCCAAAGGAAGCGTTGGCTTTGGGGATGACCAGTGCAATATACCTGCTGGYGCGTGTGCAACGGGTGGGTTTTGCTATGGTGACCAGTGAGCTGAGATAAGGCGGGGCTTTACCTAGCAAAGACTTATAGATGACCTGGAGCCAGTGGGTTTGGCGACGGATATGTAGTGAGTGCCAGCCAACGAGAGCATAGAGGTCGCAGTGGTGGGTAGTAAATGGGGCTTTGGTGACAAAACGGATGGCACTGTGATAGACTACATCCAGTTTGCTGAGTAGAGTGTTGGATGCTATTTTGTAAATTACATCACTGAAGTCAAGGATCGGTAGGATAGTCAGTTTTACGAGGGTATGTTTGGCGGCATGAGTGAAGGAGGCTTTGTTTGCGAAATAGGAAGCCGATTCTAGATTTAATTTTGGATTGGGGATGCTTAATGTGAGTCTGGAAGGATCGTTTACAGTCTAACCAGACACCAAGGTATTTGCAGTTGTCCACATATTCAAGTTCAGAACCGTCCAGAGTAGTGATGCTAGTTGGGCGGGAGGGTGCGGGCAGCAATCGGTTGAAGAGCATGCACTTAGTTTTACTAGCATTTAAAAGCAGTTGGAGGCCACAGAAGGAGTGTTGTATGGCGTTGAAGCTCGTTTGGAGGTTTGTTAGCACAGTGTCCAAAGAAGGGTCAGATATATACAGAGTGGTGTCGTCTGCGTAGAGGTGGATCAGAGATTCACCAGCAGCAAGAGCGACATCATTGATATATACAGAGAAAAGAGTCGGCCCGAGAATTGAGCCCTGTGGCACCCCAATAGAGACTGCCAGAGGTCTGGACAACAGGCCCTCCAATTTGACACAATTAACTTTATCTGAGAAGTAGTTGGTGAACCAGGCGAGGCAGTCATTTGAGAAGCCTAGGATATTGAGTCTGCTGATAAAAATGTCAAAAATGTCGAAAGCCTTGGCCAGGTCGATGAAGACAGCTACACAGTACTGTCTGTTATCGATGATATAGTTTAGCACCTTGAGCGTGGCTGAGGTGCACCCATGACCAGCTCAGAAACCAGATTGCATAGTGGAGAAGGTACGGTGGGATTCGAAATGATCGGTGATCTGTTTATTACCTTGGCTTTCGAAGATTTTAGAAAGGCAGGGCAGGATAGATATAGGTCTATAACAGTTTGATTCTAAGGTGTCTCCCCCTCTGAAGAGGGGGATGACCGCGGCAGCTTTCCAATCTTTGGGGATATCAGACGATACGAAAGAGAGGTTGAATATGCTAGTAATAGGGGTTGCAACAATTTCGGTGGATAATTTTAGAAAGAGGGTCCAGATTGTCTAGCCCAGCTGATTTGTAGGGATGCAGATTTTGCAACCCTTTCAGAACATCAGCTGTTTGAATTTGAGTGGGGGGGTTTGGGTAAGTTGCTGCAGGGGGTGCTGAGGTGTTGGCCGGGGTAGGGGTAGCCAGGTGGAAAGCATGGCCAGCCGTGGAAAATGATTATTGAAATGATCGATTATCGTAGATTTATTGATGGTGACAGTGTTTTCTATCCTCAGTGCAATGGACAGCTGGGAGGAGGTGCTCTTATTCTCCATGGACTTTACAGTGTCCCAAAACTTTTTGGAATTACGGATTGCCTCTTATCCACTTGTCGTCCCTTTATGCTACAGTTTGTACATCTCAATTGTCAGTAGAAACCACATTGTTTAAGCAAGTCAGCCATATCAGCTATGTTTTTTTAAAGGCAGTAAATGAGGCTGAATGAACGGTTTCGCTGCCAATCTATCAGTAGATTGTCGACTTGATTCATAATGATGACTGCTAGCTAAGATTTTGAAAGTATGAGGTTGACATGATCAGTCCAATCAAAGCTACTGTACATATAACATGATTTGACATCATTTTATCTGTGGCCAATGACCTTGAGCCTTCTTGGATGGACACTTCTAATGTATCTCTGTGTCAGCACCCAAAGGGCTAGAATTTTCGAGGTCTCTGTTATGAATTTTATGAATAATGACTAAATGATGTATACATTTAACGTAGAACTATATCTAACAGAATGCTACCCTGTCTCTGTATAATGATGAAGAATGTTTGTCCATAAGAAAAAAGGAACTGTGGCAGACAACTTGTGACCACTGTGAAACTGATAACAGGGAAGGAAGCCAGTCTCCCCTTAGATTTCGCGGTGACGTAGTTTCCCCATGAGCGACAGAACACTGAGCCAATCATGGTGCAACGCTCCGTATTTTCTGCTGGCTTGCCCCACCACCACAGAAGGCACTGAGCTGGGCTGAAAACAKRTGCATTTTGGAGCTGCCTTACTCAAGAAAACAAAAAAGAGACCATGTTTGTATGCGGCTTTATTAACTCAATGATATATATTCTTGTATTGTTTGTAATCTTGTTTGTAATTCTTGTATTGTTTGTAATGTGACACGTGTTAATGCAAAAATAACATGCAAAACAGGCAAGCCCCCCCCCCCCCCAAAAAAATCTATATTTTATTTATTTATCATTTTTTTGCTAAAAATGTGGGGCTCATAACAGGTGCTGCCCCACCTGCCCTGAATGATGGGTCGCCACTGGGAGGCGGGTATCTAGCCGATTCCAGAGACTTGTCTTTTCCGCTTGCACTTATACCTCCTGTTTTGAAACAAGATTTTGACTTGAGTGGAAGCAAGCTTGAGATCATTGGCGAGGTCGTCCCGCTCTGGTGCAGAAATGTACCTCCGCTGTTCGAAACGTTGTTCCAGCTCAAAAACCTGTGTTTGAGAAACAGCACCCGTGGCATTCTGCGCAATCTTCGTCTGAAAAAAGGTATTGTCCTTTTTCCCATCACAACGCAACTAAACGTCAACAAGCAATAATAAGAAATAGCACTGTTAGACCCATACCTTCATTGGAAAACTTCCAAGTCAAAAACATAGGCATAGGCCTACTTCAATTGAAATTGCTTCATGCACTTTATTAGGCTATACAAAAACAGATTACGCATAGGCCTACAGTTCTCATCAATGTCACCATATACAGTTTGAAGCTCAAACAGAGATTCATTTAAATGTGGTCAGAAGGTAAATTATTTTGAACTGACGAAGATCCTTGTGGATTGAAACGTTGTCAATAAAGATGCTAAATGGGAGCAGATTCAGTGTGAGGGTCTCAATTTGTTATTTTCAAGTCTACTTTATTAGCCCAGCACCTTCAGGATGTACGTACGACCACAAAGTTTTCTATAGAAGGTATTTTAATTTCCCTTTACTAAGCTTTATTTTCTCCTAAAGGTATAGCCTAGAGCTCGTCATTGCCATGAACTTATGTTTGGATAATAATGTCCAAATGGAATTAGGTTTAGCTATAATTTAGCAACAGGAGGCAGGGTTAGGGCCAATATCATCAATAGCCTAATTCGGGGTTGTTTCAAAATGATTGGTTTTAATTATTTAAAATACATTTACATTTTAATACAGTTKTCGAATTGACTTAGCGTCATAGTCCAATCGGATTATCGTTTTAACTACGGTTTTAATTTACGTGGGTCCTCATTTGTCTCCTTCTCAGCCGCTGAACTACAACTGCCCCTCAGGATGTCAATGTCCTCCAAGCTGCATTTAATCTGTGATCGCCCGAGAAGCACGATTTATCCTGGCTGTCAAGTAAACTGAGGCTCTGAAGCACACTATGTGTAGTTTCTCCAGCTATAGAATATCCTTCACCGAGAATGGTGTTGAAGTCACTGGACTGGGAAGCATCACTAGTTTATACAGAGGATTATTTGTAAAACAGGTTAAAGTATAGGCTAATGGCATTGATTGAAAGTGGTCAAATCAATCATACAACAGATATGATCGATGTTGTCCAAATGTTCTTCAATAGGAATGTAATAATTCCTTAGATCTAGGTGAGTTGAGAAGCACTGTCTGAGTCATTGTGAAAGTCAACCTGGTCTCACAGCCTACCTTTCAGCACTCAAAAAAAAATGCTCCAAACTGCCATTAGCCAATAAACAAGCATGATGTGCACATCACTGTCTCATGCACTTTAACCACTAATTTTTATCATACACAATGACACGAGACATCTCACTTCATCTGTGTAAAGAGTGACAGAATGGGGGTGGGGTGCCAGTATGAGGAGTTATTAGGCCTATACTTTTTCGTTGGTATTGAGGATGATGATGATGATGATGATGATGATGGTGAAGAAGGTTTGGCTGTTCTGATATGTACATTATAACTGAGCAGTGGTGGAAAAAGTACCCAGTTGTCATACTTGAGTAAAAGTAACAATACCTTAATAATAGAAAATGACTCAAGTAAAAGTGAAAGTCACCCAGTAAAATCCTACTCGAGTAAAAGTCTAAAAGTATTTGCTTTTAAAAACACTTAAGCATCAAAAGTAAACGTTATTGCTAAAATATACTTAAGTAATAAAAGTAAAAGTATAAATAATTTCAAATTCCTTATATTAAGCAAACCAGATGGCATCATTTCCTTGTTTTTTWWAAATTATTTACGGATAGCCAGGGGCACGCTCCAACACTCAGACATCATTCACAAACTAAGCATGTGTTTAGTGAAATCAGAGGCAGTGGGATGACCAGGGATGTTCTCTTGATAAGTGTGTGAATTAGTCAATTTTCCTGTCCTGCTAAACATTCAAAATGTAACAAGTACTTTTGGGTGTCAGGGAAAATGTATGGAGTAAAAAGTACATAATTTTCTTTAGAAATGTAGTGAAGTAAAAGTAAAAGTAGTCAAAAATATGAATAGCAAAGTAAAGTACAGATACCCCAAAAAACAACTTAAGTAGTACTTTCAAGTATTTTTACTTAAGTACTTTACACCACTGTAACTGAGATCATTGCAGAATAGTTGATATAGGTTGATTGTTTTTTTTGGGGGGGGAGATTTTAGGATTTGAATCAGATATGGTACTACTAGCAGCATCAGCAATACAAATTGTATTTTTTACTTTAGTATATTTAGTAAATATTTTCTTAGCTCTATTTCATGAACTGCATTGTTGGTTAAGGGCTCGTAAGTAAGTATTTGGTATGTGACAAATAACATTTGATTTGYTTGTGATTTGAAATTCAACTCGCAACTGCCAAACCAGTGACTCTCTAGTCATGCGCTTCTTTTGAGACAGGGTAGGTAGGTCACGCAATTGTTGTTCAGGTCTTGGTTGAGTGATCTTGCCCAGCAAGGTGGATGTTGCCCAGGTTTACAAGGATGCTGACTTCCAACGACCTATTAGTATGCTTAGGCCACAACAAACAACAACATAACACCTGTGGTGCTTTTCCATTGAGACTTACCCCTACACCAGTGGGTCGCCAGTATTTTATGTTAATGTTAGCTCTAGTGTTATTGTGTTTCCATCAGGAGAGTGAAACTAAAGACTTGTGGTGAGAAGAATCAACAACCTATGTATCATTCAAGTCTGTTGCTTTGTGAGAAGGATTTAAAGTTCACAGTTAGCCAGTGTTATGTAAATGCAAACTGAAAAGTACCCAGTGCCTTGCCTTGGCTCTAAGTTAGAGCAGGTCTGCCAGAGCCATGGCGTGAGAAAAAAACAGAAAAGTCTAACCCTTGTGGGTTAAACACTGGGGTAAATCGCTGTGGAAGTGGAGAGGCCACGGCACCAGCCTACAATGCTTGGCTGATGCTGTGACGTGCTGGAAGAGAAAAGAGAGACCAGGGTTTAACATGAGCTCTTCCACAGCCACAATGCAATAGACAGGTTAGGGTCTCAATTCCATTTCAATCTCATCTAATGCAGGGAATGAAACTAAATAATAAATAATTAATTGAGAGACTTTTGCATATTTTAGCCTACTTCGTAAATGGGATGTAGATTAGTTGACCCCAACGTCCAGAAGCTCTCCAATGCCTCCTAAAATGTTCTTAAATGAGGAAGGTCAGATATGATGAAGAGGTCCCAATGAAGAGCAGTGTATTTCAGTCCTGGTCCTGGTGACTCAAAGGGGTGCACATTTTTGTTTTTCACTTAGCACTACACAGGTGATTCAAATGATCAACTCATCATCAAGCTTCAAGAGGTAATTATGTATTAATTTGTGATGGTATCCTTGATATGATCGTGCTGTTGTCATATGCTACACATGCCATGTGTGTGCAGATACATCTATCAATCAAGTGTTATCATGATTTGTCAGAAGAGATATTATACTTTACTAATCCACAATGACCTGGTGATGTAAAAGTCTAATAATGACATTATCTTCCATACTCCTACATACCTTGTAACTGCAGATTCCTTCAAAACGATTGCCTACAGTTATCGTGTAGGGCACTGCACGGTTGGGTGACCAGGGCCATCTGGGACTGCCTCGTGGGGGAATTCAGGCGTGTGTGAAGTGTGTCCTGCATAACTTCATGAGGATGGGCATGAAGAACAGGAGGGGACCTGCAGCTCACCGCCATGTGCCAGAGGAGAGGTCTGCTGCTCGGCAGGATGTTGCAAGAATGGGGTTCAACAACGCAGCACGTGAGGCAATCCGTGTGCGGGACATCTTCACCTTAAATAAAGGTTAAATAAAAATAATAAATAAATAAACCTCCTACTTCTTCGAAGAGGGTGCTGTTCCCTGGCAACACCATAGACTACGCTATGCACAACCAAAGGCTCTTTTGAGAGCCACCCACATTGCAATAAGAGTATTCTTCCATTTACTTAGCTACAGTATGTCAACTGCAGTTATTCAACTCCCAGTTTTCTCCCTTTGATTTCTACTTCTCAGGTAAGGGTGATGTCTATACCAAAACAGGCTATTTTAAGAGTCACCCATATTGAAAACATTTAGAACAATTAGACACACTACAACCCACACCTACACACTCGTGTATCAATCCGATTGATGGATTGTGTTGTGCGGTAAGCAGGCTCAGGTGTATAACTGTGGCTCCTTCTACCTTCAAAGAATAGACAAGAGGACCAACCATGGAGCATAGCAAGACACATTTATATTTATGTAATTATGCTATATTGTTTGTCCTCGTGTGTAGGGCTGTGGCGGTGACAAAATTTCGTCTGCCTGTGATTGTCAAGCAAATAACTGTCGGTCTTACAGTAATTGACGTTAATTAACGCATTTAGAATCTCTTGGCTTCCACAGCCTACAAGCCCTGATGCAGACCTTTCGAATCTAGATTTTAAAAAGTCAAAGAAATCCATGTAATATAGCCTACACCTTCCTAATAAATCCCTTATTTATCTTAGACAGGTCTAAAGAAACATGATATGAAGAAAATTAAGTATATTTACGAAGAACAGAATAGCATACTCTGAGTTGTCCTTATGTTAGGTCTGTTAGGTCTTGGCATTATTTTATAGTATGAAGAATACAATTGAACAAAGCTGAATAAAATAGAAAGGATATTTTCTCCAAACGATTTGGGGGAGTGTGCACATGCAGCTATTCTGTGTGGCGCGGTTAACAAAGAGATAAGTACTCCTATCTGCTTAATTTAGAGTTATTAATGTAATTTTAGTTGTTCTACAAACGTTGGGCTATATGTTTTGATTTTAATACATTGTAAGGCTGCATGATGCGACTATAATGATGATTTGAAAAAAGTCGCTTGAAAGGCATTAAGCTCTGCTTTGTTTTTTTGCGCAGGCTGTACACACTTTAACAGTCTCTCATTCACAAGTTGACATGAATTTCACGACGGCATCCCCTTTATGTGGCCGTAATGTACTAAAAAAAAATCCATGCCTTTTGCGGCCATTGGCCGTTGTGCCCTTCTCCCTGAGTGCTGCGTTGTGCCCTTCTCCCTGAGTGCTGCGTTGTGCCTTTGGCCCGGAGTGCTGCGTTGTGCCCTTCTCCCTGAGTGCTGCGTTGTGCCCTTCTCCCTGAGTGCTGCGTTGTGCCCTTCTCCCTGAGTGCTGCGTTGTGTGTGCCCTTGGCCCGGAGGCTGTGTCCTTGCCGGGCTTGTGCCCTTGGCCGGATGCTGCGTTGTGCCCTTCTCCCTGAGTGCTGCGTTGTGCCCTTCTCCCTGAGTGCTGCGTTGTGCCCTTCTCCCTGAGTTGGCTGCGTTTGTCCTTCTCTCTGAGTGCTGTGGTGCCCTTCTCCCTGAGTGCTGCGTTGTGCCCTTCTTCCCTGAGTGCTGCGTTGTCCCTTCTCCTGAGTGCTGCGTGTGCCTCTCCCTGAGTGCTGCGTTGTGCCCTTCTCCTGAGTACTGCGTTTGCCCTTCTCCCTGAGTGCTGCGTTGTGCCCTTCTCCTGAGTGCTGCGTTGTGCCCTTCTCCTCTGATGCTGCGTGGTGCCGCTTCTCCCTGGTACGTGCGTTTGTGCCTTCTTCCTGAGTGCTGGCGTGTGTGCCCTTCTCCCTGAGTACTGCGTTGTGCCTTTCCCTGAATGCGTTGTGCCCTTCCCCATGAGTGCTGCGTTGTGCCCTTCTCCTGAGTGCTGCGTTGTGCTCTTCTCCCTGAGTGCTGCGTTGTCCCTTCTCCTTGATACTGCGTTGTCCTTCTCCCTGAGTACTGGTTGTGTTCTTCTCCCGGATGCTGCGTGTGCCGTCTCCCTGAGTGTTGCGTTGTGCCTTCTCCCTGAGTCTGCGTTGTGCCCTTCTCCTGAGCACTGCGTTGTGCCTTCTCCTGAGTCTGGCTTGTGCCTTCCTCCCTGAGTGCTGCGTTGTGCCCTTCCTCCCTGAGTGCTGCGTTGTGCCCTTCTCCTGAGTATGCGTGTGCCCTTCTCCTGAGTACTGCGTGGTGCCCTTCTCCCTGAGTGCTGCGTGGTGCCCTTCTCCCTGAGTGTGCGTGTGTGCCTTCTCCCTGAGTGCTGCGTGGTGCCCTTCTCCTGAGTGCTGCGTTGTGCCTCTCCCTGGTGCTGCGTTGTGCCCTTCTCCCTGCGTGCTGCGTTGTGCCCTTCTCCCTGAGTGCTGCGTTGTGCCCTTCTCCCTG